>NC_091348.1:25871930-25971930 GCF_038502225.1 Cherax quadricarinatus
GATTAAATAGTGCCATAGGGTTAGCATTTAATAATTTATATATACACATTACAAAAACTTGAAATCCAAAGCCTAAAATCTATAAACTGAGCTTCAAAGTCCTGTACAATTATCACAGAGCATAAGTATATATAAATTACTAGCAGTTACTGAAATAAAAAATATATAAAATATATAAACTTTATGAGAAAGACAATACAATTATAGTATTACTGACAGCAAGAAGGATGCACTAAACACTGCACTAGTCAGCGAGTCACTACAGTATCAACACAAAAAAGTAAGTAATAGTATTGTATTCCTTTAAATTTGTTAACACAGTGTTTGCTATTTCTTACTTATAATTTGATACAATGCTTAAATTACCTATAGATAACCAGTGGGTGGCTGGTCTCCGTCTCTTACTTGAGAGAACAAGGTACCAAGACACCAGTGGGTCGTCCTGGACTAAAATGCATCTCTTAATTAAGACAACAAGGTACCAAGAAACCAGCGGGTCGCCCTGGACTAAAATCCGCCTTTTAATTAAGAGAGCAAGGCACCAAGGAACCAATGGGTCGTCCTGGACTAAAATCCGTCTCTTAATTAAGAGAACAAGGTACCAAGAAACCAGCGGGTCGTCCTGGACTAAAATCCGCCATTTAATTAAGAGAGTAAGGCACAAAGGAACCAATGGGTCGTCCTGGACTAAAATCCGTCTCTTAATTAAGAGAACAAGGTACCAAGAAACCAGCGGGTCGTCCTGGACTAAAATCCGCCTTTTAATTAAGAGAGCAAGGTACCAAGGAACCAGTGGGTCGTCCTGGACTAAAATCCGTCTCTTAATTAAGAGAACAAGGTACCAAGAAACCAGCGGGTCGTCCTGGACTAAAATCCGTCTTTTAATTAAGAGAGCAAGGCACCAAGGAACCAGTGGGTCGTCCTGGACTAAAATCCGTCTCTTAATTAAGAGAACAAGGTACCAAGAAACCATCGGGTCGTCCTGGACTAAAATCCGTCTCTTAATTAAGAGAACAAGGCACCAAGACACCAGTGGATCGTCCTGGACTAAAATCCGTCTCTTAATTAAAAGAACAAGGCACCAAGAAACCAGTGGGTTATCCTGGGCTAAAATCTGTCGCCAAATCTATTCCCAAATTGATCCGTTATTTTAATTTTATTTAATTATAAGCAGTCTCGTTTTCTGCAAGACAAACCTGTTCATTCTTCTCACATTTCGTGTTTTAAGAGCTACAGTTGACTTTGCAAATAGAACTGTTATCTAATATGAACTAGCCGAAGCGAATATTGTTGTGGCCTTCTCAGCAGATTAATAGATTGCCTATCGAATAGATTATCCTTTGTTCTCTAATACATTCTCTAATACATACATACATACATTTATATATATATATATATATATATATATATATATATATATATATATATATATATATATATATATATATATATATATATATATATATATATATATATATATATATATATATATATATATATATATATATATATATATATATATATGCGAAGCAACCACTCTGAAAAAATAGAGAAATTCCAAGCGCTTTCGTGACTACTCACATTATCAAGGAACTATGAAAGTAAAGCATCCAAGGAAGCTATATAAGGGGTCTGGCCAGCACCTCACTATCAGATCCCACAACGGTTAAACACCTGATGCGCGCCGACCCAACTTGGATAGGTCCTTTGCACAACTCACCCCACAAACTATTCTACCCAGGAAAATTTAAAAATTATTTGTCCAGTGTATTATTAAATTCTTCCCAAATTCTATTAATTATAAATGGATCTAATTTATATAAACCAAAGGAAATATTCATATTATTGTCAAAACTGCTTTTTATGAAACAAGATCCAATTATATTCCTGTCGACCATGGACTTGCTTGATACTACTTTCTCAACTTTTTTGAAAATCAATTGGATGGTTAAAATCTCTTACATGAATAAATAGAGCATTGGAATCTTGTCCAGTTCTAATGCTATATTTATGTTGTTTTAATCTTAGTTCGAGATTTTTACCAGTTTGACCGTAATAAACTTTATCGCAAATTTTACAAGGAATCTTATAGACACATCCATCAGCATTTTGGGGGGAATTCTTTATCAAAAGTTTTTTTACTGTATCAAGATTTTTGAAAACAACTTTAATATTAAAAGTCTTAAGAAGAGAAGGCATATCAACCAAGTTTTCATGGTAAGGGAGAACCAACATATTTTTAGTTGAATAAGGCTGGTTGTCCCTTTTTGGATTGTAAAAAGTATTTCTAGCAACTTTAAAAGATTTATCAATTACATTTCTTGGGTATTTTAAATCATTACCTATTTCATAAATTTTGGATATTTCCTCATCTATGAACTCAGGACTACAAATTCGTAAAGCTCTCAGAAACATTGATGAGAAAACAGACAGTTTGACTCTATCTTGATGCGAGGAATAGTAGTGGACATAGGAACAGTTATTTGTAGGTTTTCTGTAAATTTTAAATTTGAATTCATTATTACCCTTAATAATTAAAACATCTAGAAAAGGCAATGAGTTATTTTCTTCAAACTCAAGAGTAAAGTTTATAGAATGGGCTAAGCTATTTAATTTTCCAAGGAAATGGTGTATATCTACATTTTTGGGCATAAGACACAAAATATCATCAACATATCTGAACCATTTAGCTCTATTAGGGAGGATTGTGTTAAGTAACCTTGTTTCAAAAAATTCCATGTATAGGTTACTAAGTACAGGTGAAAGAGGATTTCCCATTGCCATACCAAACTTCTGAGTGTAAAACTTATCATTAAATACAAATTTTGCATCAACAATGCAAAATTTAATAAGTTTAATGATAGTAGGAACTGGCAATGGTAAATCATAGTTAACGAGTTCTTCAGATAAGAAACTTAATAAATCATCAACAGGAACTTTCGTAAACAAGGAAGTAACATCAAAACTAACCATGTTAAAATCATTTAAGTCAGTCAAGGAGCTTAATTTATCAACCAAGTCTATATATATATATATATATATATATATATATATATATATATATATATATATATATATATAATATATGTGTGTGTGTGTGTGTGTGTGTGTGTGTGTGTAAAACTGGAATATGTAAAACTGGTCAATTAGCAAGAACTCATTTAAAATTTAGTCCTTTCTGAAATTTTCTCTTATACTTTGAAAGATATATTTTTTTCATTAATAATAATGTAAAAAATTTTGATTTTGCACCAAAAGAATCTTAGAAAACTTACCTAACCTTATTATAGCAAGAGCAATTTATTTTAGCCTAACCCAAGTAAACATATTTAAGATTTGTTTACAATAATTTAATACTAAATAAACCAAGTGAAATATATTTTTTTCGTTAGGCTCAGCATGATTTTGGCGAAATTATTGCATACACAAATTTTCACTTGTCTTATATGGCAAGATGAACGTTGCTATTTAAGCCAAGATCGCAAGTTCTGCCTATTCGGCACGATATATATATATATATATATATATATATATATATATATATATATATATATATATATATATATATATATATATATATATATATATATATATAAATATATATATATATATATATATATATATATATATATATATATATATATATATATATATATATATATATATATATCCTATATCATGTATCCTATATCCTATATCCTAATATATATATATATATATATATATATATATATATATATATATATATATATATATATATATAAGTTTTCATTCTTTTGTTGCATATATATATATACATATATATATATATATGTATATATATATATATATATATATATATATATATATATATATATGTATATGTATATATATATATGTATATATATATATATATATATATATATGTATATATATATATATATATATATATATATATATATATATATATATATATATATATATATATATATATATATATATATATATATAATATAGTCACGAAAGCGCTATATATATATTCTGATACCTGTTTATATATATATATATATATATATATATATATATATATATATATATATATATATATATATATATATATATATATATATATATATATATATATATATATGCAAAACAACCACTCTGAAAGAATAGAGAAATTCCAAGCGCTTTCGTGACTACTCACATTATCAAGGATAATGATAATGAGTAGTCACGAAAGCGCTTGGAATTTCTCTATTCTTTCAGAGTAGTTGTTTTGCATATTCTGAAATCACCTGTTTACTGTGATCTTATTGCATATATATATACATATATATGTCGTGCCGAATATGTAAAACTGGTCAATTAGCAAGAACTCATTTAAAATTAAGTCCTTTCTAAAATTTTCTCTTATACGTTTAAAGATATATTTTTTTCATTAATGTTGATGCAAAAATTTATAATTTTGCACCAAAAGGAACTTAGAAAACTTACCTAACCTTGTTATAACAAGAACCATTTATTTTAGCCTAACGCAACTAAATATATTTTAGATTTGTTTACAATAAATTAATACTAAACAAACACAGTGAAATATATTTTTTTCGTTATTTTCAGAATTATTTTGGCGAAATTATTGCATACACAAATTTTCACTTGCCCTATATGGCAAGATGAGCGTTGCTATTTAAGCCAAGATGGCAAGTTCTGCCTATTCGGCACGACATATATATATATATATATATATATATATATATATATATATATATATATATATATATATATATATATTTATATATATATTTATATATATATATTTATATATATATATATTTATATATATATATATATATATATATTTATATATATATATATTTATATATTTATTTATTATTTTTTTATTATCACACTGGCCGATTCCCACCAAGGCAGGGTGGCCCGAAAAAGAAAAACTTTCACCATCATTCACTCCATCACTGTCTTGCCAGAAGGGTGCTTTACACTACAGTTTTTAAACTGCAACATTAACACCCCTCCTTCAGAGAGCAGGCACTGTACTTCCCATCTTCAGGACTCAAGTCCGGCCTGGCGGTTTCCCTGAACCCCTTCATAAATGTTACTTTGCTCACACTCCAACAGCACGTCAAGTATTAAAAACCATTTGTCTCCATTCACTCCTATCAAACACGCTCACGCATGCCTGCTGGAAGTCCAAGCCCCTCGCACACAAAACCTCCTTTACCCCCTCCCTCCAACCTTTCCTAGGCCGACCCCTACCCCGCCTTCCTTCCACTACAGACTGATACACTCTTGAAGTCATTCTGTTTCGGTCCATTCTCTCTACATGTCCGAACCACCTCAACACCCCTTCCTCAGCCCTCTGGACAACAGTTTTATATATATATATATATATATATATATATATATATATATATATATATATATATATATATATATATATATATATATATATATATATATATTATTCGTTTTGTTCAGATTGATTTTCGCAGGCATATGTCAAAAGCAAATTTTCAATCTGTTTATTTGCAGAAAAAAAACTTTTTCCACATAGAGCAACGTTGCCGGTTCATCTTCATCGATATATTACCATCTTTATCAGCTTTATTGCTGGAGTATTCAATTATCGAGGAATACGGAGATAGTGTACAACCTGTTTAATATGTCAAGGTATCTTAGTACTGGAAATAAGATAACAGATATATTATGCAAATATTTTAGATTTGCTTGCAACATAAAAGGAGGTTGAAGATATTGAGATATTGAGTTTCTAGGTCTTTTGTTTACTCACCTAATTATACTAACCTAATAGTGGTTGCAGGGGTCGATTCATAGCTCCTGGCCCTGCCTCTTCACTGGTCGCTACTATGTCAACTCTCTCCCCCTGCCCCATGAGCTATATTATACCTCTTCTTAAAGCTATGTATGTATCCTGCCTCCACTACATCACTCTCCAGATTATTCTACTTCCTCACAACTCTATGACTGAAGAAGTACTTCCTAACATTCCTGTGACTCGTTTGAGTTTTCATCTTCCTGTTGTGACCCCTTGTTGCTGTGTCACATCTCTGAAACATCCTCTCAGTATTTTATATGTTATCATGTCCCACCTATCCCTCCTGTCCTCCAGTGTTGGAAGGTTGAGTTTCCTTAACCTCTCCTCGTAGGACAAACCCCTCAGCTCCGGGACTAGTCTTGTTGCAAACCTTTGCACTTTCTCTAATTACTTGACGTATTTCACCAGGTGTGGGTTTCTTACTAGTGATGTATACTGCAATATGGGCCTTACGTACACGGTATATAGTGTCGTGAATGACCCCTTACTTTGATGTCGAAACGCTATTCTCAGGCCTGCCAGGCGCCCGTATGCTGCAGCAGTTATTTGGTTGATGTGCACCTCAGGAGATGTGCTCGGTATGATGCTCACCCCAATTTCCTATTCCTTGAGTAAGTTTTGCAGCCTTTTACCACTCAGGCTGTACTCCGTCTGCGGTCTTCTTTGTCTTTCCTTAATCTTCATTATTTTGCACATGTTGGGGTTAAACTCCTGAAGCCATATGTCTGACCAGGCTTGCAGCATGTCCAGATCCCCTTGTAGGCTTACATGATTTTCATTCGCTTGTATTCTCCTCATTAGCTTCACATCGCCTGCGAACAGGGACAAGTCTTTCATATATACAATAAACAACACCAGAATATGGATCCATTGGTCTTGAACTAACAGCTTCGGAGGCAATATGTAAAAAAATGCTGTCTCTATATTCCTCAATAACTTGATAATTAAGCACACTGAGGTCTAGAGAGCGACCATTAGACTGACCCCATAACTTCCATTACATTTTATCATCGTCTGTGTATATGATTAATTTACTGAAATACGTACTTGTAACAAGCTTAAGTCTGCCACTACAACGACAGTTTCCACCGCGAGTTTATCCGATAATATGCTCACTTATGATTATGTCGTTATGATAAATTATCGATCTGTTCAGTCTTCTGAGTATAAGACAGTGACATTTAATACCCCCAGAGCCCGGCCTTAGGCCAGGCTAGTCTGGTGCTTCGCAAGTCAACCAGGCTGTTGCTGCTGGTGGTCCACTGACTACCATATCCATGACAGCCTAGTTAATCTGGCACCAGGTGAAGATACCTGTCCAGTTTCCTCTTTAAGACTTCTACACTTGTCCCAGCAGAGTTTTTTGATATCTTCTGGTAATATATTGAACAACCTGGGTCCACGGACATTAATGCAGTGTTCCCTTATTGTGCCCACTGCACCCCTGCATTTCACTGGGTTTATTTTGCACTTTCTCCCATATCTCTCACTCCAATATGTTATTATGGCAGTGTATAAATTTGGGACGAGGCCCTGTAGTACTTTCCAGGTATATATTATCATGTATCTCTCTCTCCTCTGTTCTAGTGAATACATATTTAAGACTTTAAGGTGCTCCCAGTAATTTAAATGTTTTAATAGTTCTATGTGAACCGTAAAGAATCTCTGTATCTGTTTCAACTCTAATATTTCTCCTGCCCTGAACGGGGCCGTCAACACTGAGCAATATTCCAAATGAGAGAGCACAAGCAATATGAAAACAACCACCACTGACATTATTTCACTTGTTTTGAAAGTTCTCATTATCCACCCCATCATCTTCCTCGCTGTCGTGACCTTTGTCTTATTGTGCTCTTTGGGAGGAAGGTCCGCTGACATAATTATTCCCAGGTCTTTCACGTGTTCCTTTCATTCTATTTGACAATCCTCTGGAGTTTTGTATATAGTGTCCCATTTGAGTTCTTAATTCTTTCCATACTTAAGCAGCTGTAAATTATCGCAATCGATCTTCGTGGTGTTTTCCACTGCCTACTGGAAAATCCTGTTTTGTATGTTCTTTATTTTTCCAGTGACTTCTATCGAGGTGACTTTCATGCTTATTATAGTGTCATCTACAAATAATTATGCAGAACTACGACGAGTGTTTTCATCTATGTCTTCTACAATGATAAGATACACTGTTCCTAATGTTTGGCACAGATATTCCTAAGTATTATTATACTTTCCCCCTTGGCCAATTTTTCCACTATATTATGTAGTAGTAATAATTCAATGTATGATAGAATCCATAAAAATTGTATATTATTTCGTTTATCTATGTGATCTTTTTTAATATCTATAATGAGCTTCTCCAGTGAGCATCTTATCAGTAACTGTGCGAGTCAGGTGTCTCCAGTGATGGTACAAAATTGGTAATTATCAGTGAGTCGAGGTCAGTGTCAGAGTTACACCGTCATTAGAAAGACAAATAACTAAATTTTTAGTGTAAATATTCAGTTTTAATTCTTATTCCTCAATCAATATGGTTGCTTTATGTAATAAATGGTTTTGAAAACCGACGAGTTGAAGATTGAGAAACTTATGCAACATATGGGAATCTTTAGTGAAGAGAGTAAAGATTCCCATACGTTGCATAAGTGTCTCATGGTTGTTTTAGGTCATATTGAGAGAGATGGCAGTAGACTCCTCATTAGATCTATCAGTGTAAATAATTTGTGATTGATTATTTGTAATAGATTATTACGGGCAGTTGAATGAGAAACTTTTTAAGTATATACTTTCGTAAGTGACTGATGGAAGGGATTACTACTAATGAGGATTTTTTTTAATTTGTGATGAGTAATAAATACATCTTTCATGGAATTGTTAAATATTATTGTTATATATAATGATACAGTTAGAGCACGTTATAAAGCTTAATATACTTGCAAGTTCTAACAACCTATTTAGATTTAGATTTAGATTTAGATTTAGCGAGATTTGAGACAATGGCGTCTGGTTTATTTCCTTACAATCTAATACTGAGAATAGTATTTACATCAACTATTCTATCAGTTTCAGATTTGCTGGAACCATCCCGCCAGGCAACAATAATTGTTCCACAGTCAGTCACTTCCATCACATTTCTTCCCCATTATGATGTTACGTCTGAATAACTCGACGTCTTGACTATTTCTACATACTTATAGAAGTTGACGTGATGCCATATGATCAGCTGATTAGATATTTCCATTATAAGAAAGTGTATCGATTTGCCTAATAAAGTGGCCATTGACTGTGTATACACCACATTCATACACACACACACACACACACACAAACACACACACACAAACACACACACACACACACACACACACACACACACACACACACACACACACACACACACACACACACACATACACACACACACACACACACACACACACACACACACACACACACAAGACAGCATGTTCCAGGGAGGGGACACAGAAACAAGAGGCCACAATTGGAAGTTGAAGACACAAATGAGTCAGAGAGATATTAGGAAGTATTTCTTCAGTCATAGAGTTGTAAGGCAGTGGAATAGCCTAGAAAATGACGTAGTGGAGGCAGGAACCATACACAGTTTTAAGACGAGGTTTGATAAAGCTCATGGAGCGGGGAGAGAGAGGACCCAGTAGCAACCGGTGAAGAGGCGGGGCCAGGAGCTAAGACTCGACCCCTGCAACCACAAATAGGTGAGTACAAATAGGTGAGTACATACACACACACACACACACACATACACACACACACACACACACACATGCACACATACACACACACACACACACACACACACACACACACACACACACACACACACACACACACACACACACACACACACACACACACACACATACACACACACACACACACATACACACACACACACACACAAATATATAATACGTTCACCTCCTCCATACTCTCTCCCTCCAATCTGATATTCAATCTTTCATCACCTAATCTTTTTGTTATCCTCATAACCTTACTCTTTCCTGTATTCACCTTTAATTTTCTTCTTTTGCACACCCTACCAAATTCATCCACCAATCTCTGCAACTTCTCTTCAGAATCTCCCAAGAGCACAGTGTCATCAGCAAAGAGCAGCTGTGACAACTCCCACTTTGTGTGTGATTCTTTATCTTTTAACTCCACGCCTCTTGCCAAGACCCTCGCATTTACTTCTCTTACAACCCCATCTATAAATATATTAAACAACCACGGTAACATCACACATCCTTGTCTAAGGCCTACTTTTACTGGGAAAAAATTTCCCTCTTTCCTACATACTCTAACTTGAGCCTCACTATCCTCGTAAAAACTCTTCACTGCTTTCAGTAACCTACCTCCTACACCATACACTTGCAACATCTGCCACATTGCCCCCCTATCCACCCTGTCATACGCCTTTTCCAAATCCATAAATGCCACAAAGACCTCTTTAGCCTTATCTAAATACTGTTCACTTATATGTTTCACTGTAAACACCTGGTCCACACACCCCCTACCTTTCCTAAAGCCTCCTTGTTCATCTGCTATCCTATTCTCCGTCTTACTCTTAATTCTTTCAATTATAACTCTACCATACACTTTACCAGGTACACTCAACAGACTTATCCCCCTATAATTTTTGCACTCTCTTTTATCCCCTTTGCCTTTATACAAAGGAACTATGCATGCTCTCTGCCAATCCCTAGGTACCTTACCCTCTTCCATACATTTATTAAATAATTGCACCAACCACTCCAAAACTATATCCCCACCTGCTTTTAACATTTCTATCTTTATCCCATCAATCCCGGCTGCCTTGCCCCCTTTCATTTTACCTACTGCCTCACGAACTTCCCCCACACTCACAACTGGCTCTTCCTCACTCCTACAAGATGTTATTCCTCCTTGCCCTATACACGAAATCACAGCTTCCCTATCTTCATCAACATTTAACAATTCCTCAAAATATTCCCTCCATCTTCCCAATACCTCTAACTCTCCATTTAATATATATATATATATATATATATATATATATATATATATATATATATATATATATATATATATATATATATATATATATATATATATATATATATGCAATAAGATCACAGTAAACAGGTGATTTCAGAATATGCAAAACAACCACTCTGAAAGAATAGAGAAATTCCAAGCGCTTTCGTGACTACTCACATTATCAAGGAACTATGAAAGTAAAGCATCCAAGGAAGCTATATAAGGGGTCTGGCCAGCACCTCACTATCAGATCCCACAACGGTTAAACACCTGACGCGCGCCGACCCAACTTGGATAGGTCCTTTGCACAACTCACCCCACAAACTATTCTACCCAAGAAAATTTAAAAATTATTTGTCCAGTGTATTATTAAATTCTTCCCAAATTCTATTAATTATAAATGGATCTAATTTATATAAACCAAAGGAAATATTCATATTATTGTCAAAACTGCTTTTTATGAAACAAGATTCAATTATATTCCTGTCGACCATGGACTTGCTTGATACTACTTTCTCAACTTTTTGAAAATCAATTGGATGGTTAAAATCTCTTACATGAATAAATAGAGCATTGGAATCTTGTCCAGTTCTAATGCTATATTTATGTTGTTTTAATCTTAGTTCGAGATTTTTACCAGTTTGACCGTAATAAACTTTATCGCAAATTTTACAAGGAATCTTATAGACACATCCATCAGCATTTTGGGGGGAATTCTTTATCAAAAGTTTTTTTACTGTATCAAGATTTTTGAATACAACTTTAATATTAAAAGTCTTAAGAAGAGAAGGCACATCAACCAAGTTTTCATGGTAAGGGAGAACCAACATATTTTTAGTTGAATAAGGCTGGTTGTCCCTTTTTGGATTGTAAAAAGTATTTCTAGCAACTTTAAAAGATTTATCAATTACATTTCTTGGGTATTTTAAATCATTACCTATTTCATAAATTTTGGATATTTCCTCATCTATGAACTCCGAACTACAAATTCGTAAAGCTCTCAAAAACATTGATGAGAAAACAGACAGTTTGACTCTATCTTGATGCGAGGAATAATAGTGGACATAGGAACAGTTATTTGTAGGTTTTCTGTAAATTTTAAATTTGAATTCATTATTACCCTTAATAATTAAAACATCTAGAAAAGGCAATGAGTTATTTTCTTCAAACTCAACAGTAAAGTTTATAGAATGGGCTAAGCTATTTAATTTTCCAAGAAAATGGTGTATATCTACATTTTTGGGCATAAGACACAAAATATCATCAACATATCTGAACCATTTAGCTCTATTAGGGAGGATTGTGTTAAGTAACCTTGTTTCAAAAAATTCCATGTATAGGTTACTAAGAACAGGTGAAAGAGGATTTCCCATTGCCATACCAAACTTCTGAGTGTAAAACTTATCATTAAATACAAATTTTGCATTAACAATGCAAAGTTTAATAAGTTTAATGATAGTAGGAACTGGCAATGGTAAATCATAGTTAACGAGTTCTTCAGATAAGAAACTTAATAAATCATCAACAGGAACTTTCGTAAACAAGGAAGTAACATCAAAACTAACCATGTTTAAATCATTTAAGTCAGTCAAGCAGCTTAATTTATCAACCAAGTCTATGTTGTTTTTAACATTAAAGTTAGAAATTTTGCCAACAATAGGGCTCAAAATATCAACAAGCCATTTGGATAATTTATATGAAACTGACCCTATGGAGCTAATAATTGGTCTGACTGGATTCCCTGGTTTGTGTGTTTTTATTAGTCCATACATGTAAGGTAAAGATGGATTAGTGGAAGTAAATTGTTTGACTAAATCATCTTTGCCTTTCAGTAGAAGTTTTATTGTTTTATTGAAATTGCTGTTAACGGTTTCTAGGGGATTTTTCCTAAGTTTAGAATAGGTTTCAGTATCATCTAAGAGATTATTCATTTTTTCTTGGTAATCATTTTCTTTCATAATTACTATTGCATTTATTTTGTCTGCTTTAGTAAGGCGCAAATTTTTATTGTTATTAAGTGTATCATAAGACTTAAAGAATCTTTGAGGGCAATTGGGAATGTTTGGTTTTAACATACAGCTATATACCATTCCTTTACTAATATTAATTTCATCAGAGGATAAATCAGAAAATTTTTCAAAGTTACAAAAGGCTTTTGCAATTTCAACATTATTAAGTTTTTTTGAAGTTGCAAAACTTAGGCCAAAACCTAGAGCAGCAGTTGTATGTTTGTCTAAAATTTCATCTGATAAGTTAATTACAAAATTGTTATTAGCATGCTTTGTCCAATCACTATTTTCAATTAAAATGTCTAATTTTCTTTGTAGTTTGCTCTTGAGTTCATTACAAATTCTTCTGAGTTTATGTGTGTGTGTGTGTGTGTGTGTGTGTGTGTGTGTGTGTGTGTGTGTGTGTGTGTGTGTGTGTGTGTGTGTGTGTGTGTGTGTGTGTGTGTGTGTGTGTGTGTGTGTGTGTGCGTGTGTGTGTAAGTAAGTGTGTGTACTCACCTACTTGTAATCACCTAATTGTGATTGCAGGCGTCGATAGCTAATGGCCCCGCCTCTTCACTAGTCACTACTAGGTCCACTCTCTCCCTGCTCCATGAGCTTTATCGTACCTCTTCTTAAAGCTATGAATGGTACCTACCATCACTACCTCACTTTACAGACTATTCCACTTCCTGACAATTCTGTGACTGAAGAAATACTTCCTAACATCCCTGTGACTCATCTGAGTCTTCAGCTTTCAACTGTGACCCCTTGTTGCTGTGACCCATCTCTGGAACATCCTGCCTCTGTCTACTTCGTCGATTCCTCTCAGTATTTTATTTGTCGTTATCATATCCTCCCTATCTCTCCTGTCCTTCAGTATCGTCAGGTCGATTTCCCTTAACCTCTTCTCGTACGACATGCCCCTTAGCTCCGGGACTAGTCTTGTTGCAAACCTTGGCACTTTCTCTAATTTCCTTATGTGTTTGGTTAGTTGTGGATTCCAAACTGGTGCAGCATACTCCTATACAGGCCTGACATACAAGGTGTACAGGGTCCTGAACGATTCCTTTTTGAGATGGAATGCTGTTTAAAGGTTTGCTAGGCGCTCAAATGCTGCAGCAGTTATTTGGTTGATATGCGCCTTAGGAGATGTGCCTGGTGTTATACTCACCCCAAAATCCTTTTCCTTGAGTGAGATTTATAGTCTTTAGCCCCCCTAGACTGTACTCCATCTGCGGCCTTCTTTGACCTTTCCCAATCTTCATGACTTTGCACTTGGTGGGGTTGAATTCCAGTAGCCAGTTTCTGAACCAGGCCTGCAACCTGTCCAGATCCCTTCGTAGTTCTGCTTGGTCCTCGTGCGATCGAATTCTACACATCATCTGCAAACACGGACACTTATGAGTGTATTCCTTCCGCCATGTCCTTCACATATACCAGAAGCAGCACCGGTCCTAGGACTGACCCTTGTGGAACCTTGCTCGTTACAGGCGCCCACTTTGACACCTCGTCATGTACCATCACTCTCCTTCCCTGTTATCCCTGCTTCGTCCTCCAGTTTTTGTACTAATCTCTTGTGTGGAACTGTGTCAAAACCCTTCTTACAGTCCAAGAAAATGCAATCTCCCCCACCTCTCTTGTATGTGAGTGTGTACTCACCTAATTGTACTCACCTAATTGTGGTTGCAGGGGTCGAGACTCAGTTCCTGGTCGCGCCTCTTCACTGATCGCTACTAGGGCCTCTCTCTCTCTGCTCCCTGAGCTTTGTCATACCTCGTCTTAAAGATATGTATGGTTCCTGCATCCACTGCATCACTTACTAGGTTGTTCCACTTCCTGACGACTCTATGACTGAAGAAAAACTTTCTAACATCCCTGTGACTCGTCTGAGTCTTCAGCTTCCAATTGTGACCTCTTGTTTCTGTGTTCCGTCTCTGGAGCATCCTGTCTCTGTCCACCTTATCTATTCCACGCAGTATTTTGTATATCGTTATCATGTTTCCCCTGACCCTCCTGTCCTCCAGTGTCGTCAGGCCAATTTCCCTCAACCTTTCTTCATAGGACATTCCCCTTAGCTCTGGAACTAGCCTTGTTGCAAACCATTGTACTTTCTCTAATTTCTTGACGTGCTTGACCAGGTGTGGGTTCCAAACTGGTGCTGTATACTCCAGTATTGGCCTGACGTACACAGAGAACAGTGTCTTGAACGATTCCTTACTAAGGTATCGGAACGCTATTCTCAGGTTTGTCAGGCGCCCATATGCTGCAGCAGTTATCTAGTTGATGTGTACCTCCGTAGACGTGCTCGGTGTTATGGTCACCCCTGGAACTTTCTCCTTGAGCGAGGTTTGCAGTCTCTGTCCACCTAGCCTATACTCTGTCTGGGGTCTTCTTTGCCCTTCCCCAGTCTTCATGACTGCATTTGACGGGGTTCAGTTCAAGAAGCCAGTTTCTGGACAACGTGTCCAGCCTGTCCAGGTCTTTTTGTAGTCCTGTCTGATCCTCATCTGATTTAATTCTCCTCATTAACTTCACATCATCTGCAAACAGGGACACATCAGAGTCTATCCCTTTCAACATGTCATTCACGTATACCAAAAATAGCACTGGTCCTAGAACTGACCCCTGTGGGACCCCACTGGTCACAGGCGCCCACTGTGATAGCTCATCACGTACCATGACTCGTTGTTGCCTTCCTGTTAGGTATTCCCTGGTCCATTGCAGTGCCCTTCCTGCTATACGCGCCTGATCCTGCACCTTTTTCACTAATCTCTTGTGAGGAACTGTATCGAAGGCCTTCCTGCAGTCCAGGAAAATGCAATCACCCCACCCCTCTCTCTCGTGTTTTACTTCTGTTATTTTGTCATAAAACTCCAGAAGGTTTGTGACACAGGATTTGCCTTCCATGAATCCATGCTGGTTGGCGTTTATACTCTTGTTCCGTTCCAAGTGTTCCACCACTCTCCTCCTGATAATCTTCATAACTTTGCATACTATACACGTCAGTGACACAGGTCTATGGTTTAGTTTCTCTTTTCTGTCTCCTTTTTTAGAAATGGGAACTACATTTGTCATCTTCCATACCTCAGGTAGTTGCCCAGTTTCAAGGGATGTGTTGAAGATTGTAGTTAGTGGGACACACAGCATCTCTGCTCCTTCTCTAAGGACCCACGGGGAGATGTTGTCCGGTACCATGGCCTTTGAGGTATCAAGGTCACTTAGTAGCTTCTGCACCTTCTCCCCAGTGTTTGTATGTCATCCAACACTTGTTGGTACATTCCCTGTTGGTGTTCCCCTCTGTGCTGTCTTCCCAGAGCCCTTCTTATCTCTTCTGTGAATACTTCTTTGAATCTCGTGTTGAGGTCCTCACATACCTTTTGATCGTTTCTTGTGAGTTCCCCGCCTTCTTTCCTCAGCCTGATCACCTGGTCTTTGACTGTTGTCTTCCTCCTAATGTGGTTATACAGCAGTTTCGGGTCAGATTTGACTTTCGATGCTATGTTGTTTTCGTACTGTCGTTGGGCCTCCTTCCTAATCTGTGTGTATGTGTGTGTGCATGTGTGTGTGTGTGTGTGTGTGTACGTATGTGTTGTGTGTGTGTGTGTGTGTGTGTGTGTGTGTGTGTGTGTGTGTGTGTGTGTGTGTGTGTGTGTGTGTGTGTGTGTGTGTGTGTGTGTGTGTGTGTGTGTGTGTCTGTGTCTGTGTGTGTGTGTGTGTGTATGTGTGTTTGAAATTGAGTGTGTGGGTAAGTGTACTCAGTTGCTTGTACTCAACTTACACTAGTCTCTCCACTGCTTCCTACCAGGTTTCCTCTCTCCGATCTGTGTGAGCCTTATCATACCTCCTCTTAAAACTCTGTATGGATCCTGCCTCTACCACTTCACTGTCTAGGGGGTTCCGCTGCTCTAAGGATCATGAGGTATTTCATCACATCCCTGTGACTCATCAGTGTTGTAACCTTCCAACTGTGCCCCCGTGTTCTTCATTCTCACCTCCCCTGTGTGTGTGTGTGTGTGTGTGTGTGTGTGTGTGTGTGTGTGTGTGTGTGTGTGTGTGTGTGTGTGTGTGTGTGTGTGTGTGTGTGTGTGTGTATGCGTGTGTGTTTACATGAATGTTTGTTTACATTAAACTTGTCCTAATGTTCCCAACACTGGCGTGAGTAACCTTGTGTATATGTACGAGAGTTTGTATGCACATATCACTTGCTTTCCAAACTAGTTTGTGGCTATAATACATACGATTTTTTTTATATTACACCTGAGAATACAAACACAAGCTCCGTGTACAGCAGTAACATTGTAATCAAAGGGGGCAGCCTACCTATTACCAGAGTTTTAATGCCTCCCTCAGTGGGTGTCAGCGATAAGAATGTCTTTTCATAGTTAGCTTAAAGTTAAGCCTCTTAGAATCCAAGACAATTAATCTGGTCGCTCACCACATATAGCTGGTTGTTGTATACTTAAAGATCGTCACTGCAGCGTAGATGTCTGTGCTGTTGAAATCCTGTAGACAAATCTCTAGGCCGATATATCCGGAGTATACCTGGAGATGGTTTCGAGGATCAACGCTCCAGCGACCCGGTCTGTGACCAGGCTTCCTGGTGGAGCAGGGTCTGTTACTGCTGACCACACGCAGACCGACGTACGAACTACAGTCCGGCTGATCAGGTACTGACTTTAGGTGTCTGTCTAGTGCCTTCTTGAAGACAGCCAGGGGTTTATTGGTAATCCCCCTTAAGGATGCTGGGAGGCAGTTGAACAGCCATGGACCCCTGACACTTAATTAATGTATTGTCTCTTAGAGTACTTATGGCACCCCCTGCTTTTCATTGGAGGGATGTTACATCTCCTGCCGAGTCTTTTGCTTTCGTTGGGAAAGATTTTCGTGTGCGAATTTGTGACTAGTCCCTCTAGAATTTTCCAAATGTACATTATCATGTATCTTTCTCGCCTGCGTTCCAGGGAATACAGATCAAGGGACTTCAACCGTTCATAGTAGTTTAGGTGCTTTATCGTAATTATATGTGCCGTGAAAGTTCCCTGTACATTCTCCGGGTCGGCAATTTCGCCTGCCTTGAAAGGGACAGTTAGTGTACAGCAATATTCCAGCCTAGAGAGAACCATCTGAAGAGAACCATCATGGGCTGGGCATTCCTAGTTTTGAAGGTTCTCATATATTAGTCAATGTTCAACCTGTGTAAACGCCAGAGATGTGTTCAACACCACACTTACTACACCAGAAAAGGATTCGATAAGAACGCCTGTGAAGAAAGGAAATACTGAATTTGCAGACATAATTACTTGTGCCACATCATGACAACATGACCGGGCTCTCCAGAGACACTCAGTCAGAGAGACTAGAATCGACAGCGAGCAACCCAGGATCACATGCTGAGAGCCGAAAAACCCAGGATCACATGCTGAGAGCCGAGAAACCCAGGATCACATGCTGAGAGCCGAGCAACTCAGGATCACATGCTGAGAGCCGAGCAACCCAGGATCACATGTTGAGAGCCCCGAGTCACCAACACAATTACGTCCAGCTTTCACAGCATAAACACTTACAGATTCCTCTCCGCTCTGCTCATCGTCACGTACACTTCAGTTGTCTTATGTGAATCAGAAAGCACGGCATCTGAGGGAACAAGGAGCTACATCTCACAAGAGATTCGGGAAGACTAATGGTCGAGGGGTTAGGTGTAGTAGTAAAAACGAACCATACCAGGGGTGGGGATAGAACCCGCGATCAGAGAGTCCCGTGGCATGGTTTGTTTACAATCGTGTCATTACGATATCGTGAGTAGTAAGACCGGCCGGAGGGAGAGGGCGATAAGAGAATTTGTATGTGAGGGGCTTGGGTATTCAACTGGCTCGTGCGAGAGTGTTAGGAGTGAGCGGTAGCAAGTGGGTTAAGAACTGGTTAGCCAGACTTGAGTCCTGGAGGTGTAGTATCAGCGCACCTCAGGCAAGACACTGATACAGTGATGCTTAAAGTGTTACTTTATTTTCTCTGGTATGTTACAAATAGAACCTAGAAATATATTGTCTATGTAATTACTACACTTGTAATTTTATGCATTTGCCAATGTATTATTACATAATAAAATCGTAAAATTTAATTTTTAATTTAACAGTGAATGCTAAAATAAATAATGTAAAAAAAAAAATTCAATAAAAAGGGTAAAATGGTAATACTTTATTATCCCTGGAATATAAATGGAGAAGAATGATTAAAAATAATATCTAAAGAATAAAACCATAATAAAGATTTGACTAAAACAGATAAGAAAAATATTTGAATTGATCATTGTTGTAAGAATAAAATAATTAATAATAAATTTATAACGAATGCAATAAATATTATGAATCCAAAATAATAATAAGGAAATAAAGGTATAGAAATTAAAGTGAAACACACAAGCCAGAGACCTTGTCTTATTAGGTATCCCTGAACCACTCCCGGGAAGCTGGCTTCCAGGTATCCCTGAACCACTCCCTGGAAGCTGGCTTCTGGGTATCCCTGAACCACTCCCTGGAAGCTGGCTTCTGGGTATCCCTGAACCACTCCCGGGAAGCTGGCTTCCAGGTATCCCTGAACCACTCCCGGGAAGCTGGCTTCTGGGTATCCCTGAACCACTCCCTGGAAGCTGGCTTCCAGGTATCCCTGAACCACTCCCGGGAAGCTGGCTTCCGGGTATCCCTGAACCACTCCCGGGAAGCTGGCTTCCGGGTATCCCTGAACCACTCCCGGGAAGCTGGTTTCCTGGTATCCCTGAACCACTCCCGGGAAGCTGGCTTCCTGGTATCCCTGAACCACTCCCGGGAAGCTGGCTTCCGGGTATCCCTGAACCACTCCCGGGAAGCTGGCTTCCGGGTATCCCTGAACCACTCCGGGGAAGCTGGCTTCCGGGTATCCCTGAACCACTCCCGGGAAGCTGGCTTCCGGGTATCCCTGAACCACTCCCGGGAAGCTGGCTTCCAGGCATCCCTGAACCACTCCCAGGAAGCTGGCTTCCGGGTATCCCTGAACCACTCCCGGGAAGCTGGCTTCCGGGTATCCCTGAACCACTCCCGGGAAGCTGGCTTCCGGGTATCCCTGAACCACTCCCGGGAAGCTGGCTTCCGGGTATCCCTGAACCACTCCCGGGAAGCTGGCTTCCGGGTATCCCTGAACCACTCGCGGGAAGCTGGCTTCCGGGTATCCCTGAACCACTCCCGGGAAGCTGGCTTCCAGGTATCCCTGAACCACTCTCGGGAAGCTGGCTTCCGGGTATCCCTGAACCACTCCCGGGAAGCTGGCTTCCAGGTATCCCTGAACCACTCCCGGGAAGCTGGCTTCCGGGTATCCCTGAACCACTCCCGGGGAGCTAGGTTCCAGGTATCCCTGAACCACTCCCGGGGTGCTGGCTTCCGGGTATCCCTGAACCTCTCCCGGGAAGCTGGCTTCCGGGTATCCCCGAACCACTCCCGGGAATCTGGCTTCCGGGTATCCCTGAACCACTCCCGGGGAGCTAGGTTCCATGTATCCCTGAACCACCCCGGGGAGCTAGGTTCCAGGTATTCCTGAAGCACTCCCGCTGAGCTGGCTTCCAGGTATCCCTGAATCACTCCTGGGGAGGTGGCTTCTAAGTATCCCAGAAACACTCCCGGGGAGCTGGCTTCTAGGTATCCCTGAACCACTCCCGGAGAGCTGGGCTCCAGGTATCTCTGAACCACTCCCGGGGAAATGGGCTCCGTGTATCCCTGAACCATTCCTGGAGAGCCTTCTTCAGGCATCCCTGAACCACTCCTGGAGAGCTGGCTTCCAGGTATCTCTGAACCACTCCCGGCGAAATGGGCTCCATGTATCCCTGAACCATTCACGGGGAGCCTTCTTCAGGCATCCCTGAACCACTCCTGGAGAGCTGGCTTCCAGGTATCTCTGAACCACTCCTGGAGAGCTGGCTTCCAGGTAACTGTAAACAACTCCTGGAGACCTGGCTTCCAGGTAACCCTGAACCACTCCTGGAGAGCTGGCTTCCAGGTATAACTGAACCACTCCCATCTCGCGGGGAACCCAATTATGAACGCCGCTCAGACTACTGTCATACGGACTCCTGACGAATACCGCTACTCTGGCTGGTAAGACACATGGGCAACATTTAGGCAACTTTATTCCGAAACGCTTCGCCTACACAGTAGGCTTCTTCAATCTAGTACAGAAAGGAGGCAGGAGCAGTAGAGATGTGAAGACAATGTAACCAGTCCATCACCCTTGAAGATGTAGATTTGAGGTTGTCAGTCCCTCAGCCTCGAGAAATCTTCTGTTTCAGGAGAGGAGAGGTGTAGAGTAGTAGAAGAAAGAATGTAATCACTGAGAGGTAACTTCCCACTTAGTTCCAAACTCTTGAAGAAGTTGTCCAAGGTGTTTTCTCTTCTGTACCAAGATGCCTTTGTGTTGCAGTGTCCGACAGAGGCTTCATCAGTTCAATTACAGAGGTTATGTGGAAGCCAAGACACTCATTACCTCTTTGACTGTCTTTAGTTTCAACACCTCCAAATAACCTCGGTGTTGCATGTGTCTTTGTTTCATTAACGTATCGGTAATGACTATCATTACTGTATTACCACACCGATATTAATGTCTCATTAACAATATATTATTTAGAACTTTAAGAAATTATTTTCTGTGTAAATCAAATGTATGTTAATGTGACACACGGATATAAAACCAAATTAAATATTATTATTATTAACAAACTGAATAATAATAATAATAATAATAATAATAATAATAATAATAATAATAATAATAATAATAATAACATTATTATTATTATTATTATTATTATTATTATTATTATTATTATTATTATTATTATTATTATTATTATTATTACGTATCCATTATATTTATAATGGATATTATTTATAAAAATCTGTAAAATGAGCATTATACATATCGATGATAATTATTTATTCTATTCCTGTAGCCCAATTATTGTTTCTTTCCCTTTCAAAGCCTAATTATCCGTCTGTGACTCAGGATGCCTCGCAGAAAGAAGGAGTGTGGTGTCGAGGGTGGTAGAGTTCGTGAGAAGCCGGTTCAACGCAACGCAGCCAACGCCAGAGAAAGAGCCCGTATGAGGATTCTATCCAGGTGCGTTATTAAAGACTGTGTTTTCACGTGGTTACAATTCACTCATGGTTAGTGAATCAACACACGCTAGCTGTTAGCAGGTCGCAACACACTCTAGTGCGTCAGCATACACTTAATGTTAGCAGTTTACAACATACTCTAGATTACTGCATCAACACACTCTATTGGCAAGTTACAACATACTCCCGAGTAGTGTATCGAAGCACACCGTTACCAGGTTACAAGAAGACTCTTGATTAGTACTTATACACGCATTTACCTTTGTCAAGTAACAAAATACTCTAGTGCATCGATACACACGAGATGGGAAGTGAGAGGACGTTGGTACATTCACAGTAGTTACAGTGTTAATTGCACATATCAGTGGTACTTCTGATGTCGTTGCTTATGTTTACTCCTAAGCAGAGGCGGATCTACTGTGAAACTAATGAACCTTAAGCTTCAGGGTCCCTAATCCCGGATGGGCACTAGAAGCGACTTCAGTCCATATTGCTTAAAAATTTTGGGTCTACTGTATGAGAAGGCGTTGCAAAGGGGGCCCCCATAAGAGTTTTAGGTTCAGGGCCCCAAAAAGTAGGTCCGCCACTGCTCCTTGGTTCTTTTTTTCTCTAGTTTCGGTTAGTTTTTTGGCCAAAAGTTTTGTATTTATGTTTGAGACTTTTATACTCAAAATGCGTTACTTTGCACTTGTATACGTTGAAACTCATTATCCACGTCTCTAACCACTGCACTAAAATGTCCATATCACTCTGAAGACTCCAACAATCTGCTCTGAAAGTTGCACTTTCTTTAAATTTGGTGTCTACCTGGAGGGTCTACCTGGAGGGTATTCCGGGGATCAACGCCCCCGCGGCCTGATCTCCTAAAAGTTTTGCAATCTTTAATGTTAGCCCAACCTCGAGATCATTTATGTAGATTGTGAAGAGGACTGGACAAAGTACCAATCTCTGGAGAACTCCACTCTTCATGGAAAGCCACCAAAACTGGAACGAAAGCCTGAACGGACGTAATATATCAAGATTTCCAGGAGGCCTTAGACAAGGTACTCCATTAAGATTGATGACCGATATAAAAACACACGATATAGGAGACAATCTTCATGCATGGAGACATTTATCCACGCATGAAGATTGTCTCTCATATCATGTGTTTTTAACAGAGTACCTTGTCAAAGGCCTTCTGGAAATCCTGATATTTTACGTCTGTTCAGGCTTTCGTTCCAGTTTTTGTACATATAAATGGAAAATTCTAGTTGGTTAATAAGGCTTGGCATTTTGTTATGCAGTCGATGCTAATGGATTGTAGACTATAGTCTATTCTAGGCTAGAAACATTGCTACATTTGTCTTGTGGTCTGGTTTCTAGCCTCTGCTTGAAAATTTCCAGCGTATTTGTCTAACTAATATCTAAGACTTTCCAGCGTATTCGTTAACCTACGCATATTATTCTAGTGTTCTCATTCAAACTTCGTCTAAAATTCGCTGTGCAGTTGTCAAACCTTTACCTAAAAATTTCTAGTGCATTTATCAAACGTCTGCTCGAACGTTTTTAGTACATCTGTCATCGCCATACTTGAAACATTCCAGTGTTTTTCGTGTGTCTAAAGTATGCTTGAGACTTTCTAGTATTTGGTCTAAATTATTCTTGAAACTTTCTACTGTACTTGTCTAATTTTAAGCATCAAAGTTTTTTGTGTTTATCATCTGTTCTATATTTTTGTGTGTAATTTTGATGGTAGCAGCTGTAGATGATGTCACAGGTGGGTGGGGCCCAGTAGTGGAGGAAGTTTGTATTAAACATTGCGACATTTCAGTTACCTAGCTAATAAACACGTCTTGCTTGTAAACTTATTGATACTGTTTACCACTTTCAGTAATGGTAAACATAAAATTGAACGGAGGTTGAACAGGGTTGAACATTTGATTGTATATTTTTAAGAAAGTTCAATTTAATGCTTAAATTTTAAATTGGAAAATTGGCAAAGTTTGACTTCCAAGTTCAATAAAATAAATTTTATTTAAGTGTTTAGCTCTCCAGAAGAAACAATCTCTTGTTATAACATGGAAAACAGTTTGATAAAATTTTCAAAATGTTTTTTTATAAAGAATATACAAACATGTCTCAGTGAACACATAATTGCATGCAGAAACGACAACTTGAGAAACGTAATGAGAATCAGTGATGTCCGCCTAGTGATCCAAGAAACGTAAATACCTTGAATCATCTTTAATCACTATTTCAGAAACCGTTACGACATTTCTGAAGTATTAGCAAGAATTCTCCTGAAAATAACAAACCCTACCATCACGTAACACCAAGAGTTACCTCCACTTACTACTACTACTATTACTACTACCACTACTACAACTATTATTACTACTATCTACAATATGGGTCATTAGATCTACTGCAGTGCTTATGCTATTTTTCACCTCTCGTGTACCTACGTATATATATATCCTCTGTGTTCTTGTATTGTTTGTAACGGCTTGATAAAGCTCCTGGAGAGCGAAACGTTGCCACAATAAAAGTCACATTAGTTGCGCCTGTGTCCTTTTACCTAACAAGACGAACAGCAACCAGCAACTATAATCAGGCTGGGCCCTTCTCAAGGACTTCACTTCATCAGAGATCATTCATTTCTAGGATGTCTCGAGTCTGGAACATGATCGTACATAATAATATCAAGGAAATAGTCAGTTGACCCAATGAAATCGCTGGCCCACTGCTGGCTCCAACTTCATCCTGTTCCCTATTTGTATGTTTCATAATAAATGGCTGTCAGATGAGCTTTATCATTGTAAATCAAGGTAGAACTCTGTGTAAATAAGAAAAATTGAGATTTTCCAAGAAGAGAGGTCGGAATAGGGAGAAGCAACAGCTGGGGAACCACAAGGATCGGTATTAGGACCATTACTGTTTCTGGTATAAATGAGTGACATACCAGAAGAGACTGAATCACATTAATGATGTGAAACTAATGAGGAGAATAAATCCCGATGAGGGCAATGAAAGGTTTTTAGCATATCCGGAGAAACTGCAGGATTGTTCAGGTAAGTGGTTTCCGGAATTCAATCCCGTCATATGTAAGGGTATAAACATTGGGACTGAGGAAAGGTAAGACGACTGAACACTGAGTTCTGTCTCAGACATCAGATGCTGCAGTATTTACTCAGAGAGGAGGACCTACGGATGATCCTAGTGAAAAGCACATCGCCGGAGGTACAAATCAAATGAATATGTTTGTCAAATCTGAGACGGAATCTTAACAAAAAGTCATTCATGACCCTTTCAATAACATATGTCAGGGACATCTTGGAGTTTCCAGTGCCAGCATGGAACCCACATCAGATAAAAAGTGTTACGAATCATGTTTAAGTGCTAAGGTTTGTTCCAAAACTAAGAACAATGAGGAGAGACTAAAAAACTTAATCTGGCGACATTAAAGGACAGAATAATCAATAAAGCATAGTAACAACATGCAAGAAAATCATAGGAATTGACAGGGTTGAGAGGGATAGACAGATAGAGGGGAAGAGGGGAGAGGAAGCGGATACGGGGGCACACACGGAAGTTAAAGTTCCCTACCTTTATCTAAATACTGTTCACATATATGCTTCAATGTAAACACTTGATCTACACATCCCCTACCCATTATAAAGCCTTCTTGCTAATCTGTAATCCTGCTCTCTGGATTAACTCTAATTCTTTCAATTATAACCCTGTTATACACTTTACCTGGTATATTCAGTCAACTTATTCCCCTATAATTTTTACTATACATGCTCTCTGCCAATCCATAGGTACTTTCCCCTCTTTCATATATTTATTAAACAAAAATACCAACCACTCCAACACTATGTGTCCCCCTGCTTTTAACATTTCTGCCATGATCCCGTCAGTTCCAGCTGCTTTACCCCCTTTCATTCTACGTAATGCCTCACGTACCTCCCCCACACTCACATCCTGCTCTTCTTCACTCCTGAAAGATGTCATACCTCCCTGGCCAGTGCATGAAATTACTACCTCCTTTCTTCATCAGCATTTAAAAGTTCCTCAAAATATTCCCGCCATCTACCCAATACCTCCATCTCCCCATATACTAACTCCCCTACTCTGTTTTCAACTGACAAATCCATTCGTTCCCTGGGCTTTCTTAACTTGTTTATCTCACTCCAAAATTTATATTCCCTCTTTTCCTGCTATAACTTATGCTTCAACATCATTGCTACTTCTTCCCTAGCTCTAACTCAATGAGAAACCCCTGACCTAATCCCATTTATTTCTCCACACTGAAACTCTCCTACCCCCTTTAGCTGTGTTTCACTTAGAGCCAGGACATCCTTAGGAGTTAGTTACCTGGAGGTTACCTGGAGGTTATTCCGGGGATCAACGCCCCCGCGGCCCGGTCCATGACCAGGCCTCCCGATGGATCAGGGCCTGATCAACTAGGCTGTTACTGCTGGCCGCACGCAGTCCGACGTACGAGCCACAGCCCGGCTGATCCGGCACTGACTTTAGGTATCTGTCAAGCTCTCTCTTGAAGGCAGCCAGGGGTTTATTGGCAATTCCCCTAATGCTTGATGGGAGGCTGTTGAACAGTTTTGGGCCCCGGACACTTATGGTGTTTTCTCTTAGTGTACCAATGGCGCCCCTACTTTTTATTGGCGGCATTTTGCATCGCCTGCCCAGTCTTTTACTTTCGTAGGGAGTGATTTCTGTGTGCAGATTTGGGACCATTCCTTCCAAGATTTTCCAAGTGTAGATTATGATATATCTCTCCCTCCTGCGTTCCAACGAGTACAAGTCAAGTGCTTCCAAGCATTCCCAGTAGTTAAGGTGCTTGACAGAACTTATACGTGCAGTAAAGGATCTCTGTACACTCTCTAGATCTGCGATTTCACATGCTTTGTATGGAGATGTTAATGTACAGCAGTATTCCAGCCTAGAGAGAACAAGTGATTTGAAAAGGATCATCATGCGCTTGGCATCTCTCGTTTTGAAAGTTCTCATTATCCATCCTATCATTTTCTTTGCACGTGCGATCGTGGCACTGTTGTGATCCTTGAAAGTGAGATCCTCAGACATTACTACTCCCAGGTCCCATACATTATTTTTCCGCTCTATTGTATGGCCGGAGTCAGTAGTATACTCTGTTCTAGTTATTATCTCCTCCAGTTTTCCATAACGGAGTAGTTGGAATTTGTCCTCATTGAACATCATATTGTTTACCGTTGCCCACTGGAAAACTTTGTTTATATCTTCTTGGAGGTTAACCGCGTCCTCAGCAGATGACAGCCTCATGCAGATCCTAGTATCATCCGCAAAGGATGATACGGTGCTGTGGTGTATATCTCTGTTTATGTCTGATATGAGGATAAGGAATAAGATGGGGGCGAGTACTGTGCCTTGTGGAACAGAGCTCTTCACTATGGCAGCCTCCGATTTAACTCTGTTTACAACTACTCTTTGTGTTCGATTTGTTAGGAAGTTGAAGATCCATCTCCCCACTTTCCCAGTTATTCCTTTAGCACGTATTTTATGGGCTATTACGCAATGATCTCATTTGTCAAATGCTTTTGCAAAGTCTGTGTATATTACATCTGCATTCTGATTTTCTTCCAGTGCATCCAAGGCCATGTCATAGTGATCCAGTAGTTGTGAGTGGCAGGAGCGACCTGCCCTGAACCCATGTTGCCCTGGATTGTGCAGATTTTGGGAATCCAGGTGATTTGCAATCCTGCTTCTTAGCACTCTTTCAAAGATTTTTATGATGTGGGACGTCAGAGCTATTGGTCTATAGTTCTTAGCTAATGCTTTGCTGCCACCTTTATGGAGCGGGGCTATATCCGTTGTTTTAAGTGACTGTGGAATTTCACCCATGTCCAAGCTCCTCCTCCATAGTGTACTTAGGGCACGCGAGAGGGGTTTCTTGCAGTTCTTAATGAAAACAGAGTTCCACGAGTCTGGGCCCGGGGCTGAGTGCATAGGCATGTTGTCAATGGCTTTTTCGAAATCTATCGGAGTTAGGGTAATGTCGGAAATCTGGCATACATTTATGGAGTTTTGAGGCTCATTCATGAAGAAATCATTTGGGTCGTCGATCCTCAGACCGATTAGTGGTTCACTAAACACAGAGTCGTACTGGGATTTCAATATTTCACTCATTTCCTTGTTGTCGTCTGTGTAAGTCCCATCCTGTCTGAGTAAGGGCCCAATACTAGATGTGGTATTTGCCTTGTTTTTGGCATATGAAAAGAAATATTTTGAATTTCTTTCAATTTCACTAATAGCTTTAAGCTCCTCCTGCCTCTCCTGGTTCCTGTAAGAGTCATTTAGCTTAAGTTCGATAGTTTCCACTTCCCTGGTCAGCGCCTCCTTTCGTGTATCAGATATTCTAGCACTCCTGAGGAGCTCAGTGACTCTTCGTCGTCTTCTGTAGAGGGAGCGTCTTTTTCTCTCCAGTTTACTCCTGCTCTTCTTCTTTCTTAGGGGAATATGCCTAGAACATGCTTCGGCTACCAGGAAGTTGATCCTTTCAAGGCACTGGTTTGGATCCATGTCATTTAAGACATCTTCCCAACATGTTTCGTTTAGGACATGGTTTACCTGGTCCCAGTTGGCTCCACTATCTGCTGGCTTAAGGTGTGTTTTTCGCAGAGACTTAGTAGCTCATGTGTGTGTGACCTTTCATCTGCGCTACCTCCGGGGATTGTTTCAGCTATAACATTATTTGCTACATTCTTCCATTTTGTATGCCTTAGGTTGAAATCACCAAGCAGTAAGATGTTTGGGGATGGAGCTGGAAGGTTTTCCAAACAGTAATCGATTTTCAGTAGCTGTTCCTTGAACTGTTGGGAGGTTGCATCTGGTGGCTTGTATACAACCACAATGACTAGGTTTTGGTTCTCGATCTTTATTGCTAGAACTTCAACTACCTCATTTGTGGTGTTCAGCAACTCCGTGCAGATAAGGGACTCTTTGACATACAGGCCAACCCCCCCTTGTTGCCTGTTTTTTCTGTCGCATCTAAAAAGGTTGTAACCACTTATCCATATTTCACTGTCAAAGTGATCTTTTGTGTGAGTCTTTGTGAAGGCTGCAAACATTGCATTAGACTCCACTAGAAGTCCACTGATAAAAGGTATTTTGTTGTTGGTGGATGGCTTAAGGCCCTGTATATTAGCAAATATGAACGAGGTTGTATTCTGTGTTTGTTGGGGGATTTTGTTATTGGCATCAGTAGTTGTAATTCTGGAGGGCCAGCTTCTTTTCATATATATATATATATATATATATATATATATATACATATATATATATATATATATATATATATATATACATATATATATATATATATATATATTATTTTTTATTATCACACCGGCCGATTCCCACCAAGGCAGGGTGGCCCGAAAAAGAAAAACTTTCACCATCATTCACTCCATCACTGTCTTGCCAGAAGGGTGCTTTACACTACAGTTTTTAAACTGCAACATTAACACCCCTCCTTCAGAGTGCAGGCACTGTACTTCCCATCTCCAGGACTCAAGTCCGGCCTGCCGGTTTCCCTGAATCCCTTCCTAAATGTTACTTTGCTCACACTCCAACAGCACGTCAAGTATTAAAAACCATTTGTCTCCATTCACTCCTATCAAACACGCTCACGCATGCCTGCTGGAAGTCCAAGCCCCTCGCACACAAAACCTCCTTTACCCCCTCCCTCCAACCCTTCCTAGGCCGACCCCTACCCCGCCTTCCTTCCACTACAGACTGATACACTCTTGAAGTCATTCTGTTTCGCTCCATTCTCTCTACATGTCCGAACCACCTCAACAACCCTTCCTCACCCCTCTGGACAACAGTTTTGGTAATCCCGCACCTCCTCCTAACTTCCAAACTACGAATTCTCTGCATTATATTCACACCACACATTGCCCTCAGACATGACATCTCCACTGCCTCCAGCCTTCTCCTCGCTGCAACATTCATCACCCACGCTTCACACCCATATAAGAGCGTTGGTAAAACTATACTCTCATACATTCCCCTCTTTGCCTCCATGGACAAAGTTCTTTGTCTCCACAGACTCCTAAGTGCACCACTCACTCTTTTTCCCTCATCAATTCTATGATTCACCTCATCTTTCATAGACCCATCCGCTGACACGTCCACTCCCAAATATCGGAATACGTTCACCTCCTCCATACTCTCTCCCTCCAATCTGATATTCAATCTTTCATCACCTAATCTTTTTGTTATCCTCATAACCTTACTCTTTCCTGTATTCACCTTTAATTTTCTTCTTTTGCACACCCTACCAAATTCATCCATATATATATATATAGCAACACTGCGCTAGCCAAGGATTCGAACCCATGTTGTACTAGCCTGCCTCATGGTAAGCGAGAACCACATGACGCTTTAAACCACAGGACCACCCAACCCTACAAGAATAGCGCAGCCAGCACAGAGCTAGCTGTTTACCCGCCATCCGAGGGCATACGGAGGTGTGGGAGCTTCTAAGCTAATTTCATTCTCATCCCTGTTTCGTGGTTACAATAATATATAAATACTGCTCGTGAGGCTAGTACACCAAACAGGGATGAGAATGAAACTAGCTTAGAAGCTCCCACACCTCCGTATGCCCTCGGATGGCGGCCCAACAGCTAGCTCTGTGCTGGCTGCGCCATTCTTGTAGGGTTGAGTGGTCCTGTGGTTTAAAGCGTCATGTGGTTCTTGCTTACCATGAGGCAGGCCAGTACAACATGGGTTCGAATCCTTGGCTAGCGCAGTGTTGTTATATATATATATATATATATATATATATATATATATATATATATATATATTTATTTTATTATTATAAAAATATTATTGGTAGAATGTCACTGTTACCCTGACAGTCCCGAAGTTAGCACCTACTATGTCACCCCACAGAGCGTTCTCGCGATTAAAGACAACGCTTCCCTGGGTTCCTGCAGACACGAAACTTTCCAAGCTTGACACCCTTCGTCTTGCCACCTCCTATATCGGACACTTGCGGGCGCTGCTGCAGGAAGACGGCGAAGTCAGAACACAAGCGCACCCACTCACTCTGGTAAGTCCTCTTCCCTAACGGAGAGTATTTTGGATTTGTATGGTGAGTTGTTTCAGTACGTACTATTGGGTTTATCTCATGTACTGAGACAGTAGTGTAGACGCAACGTGCAGGACTAGCTTTGACTGTTATAACGTTTCGCTCTGTGTACAGCGAAACGTTCAAAATAAGCTGATTATGCAGAAAGTGTCCTTCAGAGACTCTCTTAAGAATAAAACTCACTATCCTACGATAGACGTATTTTTTGGAAAATCCGTTGAGAGATGTGTTTAGTATTATACTATGTTATAACATATTGGACAATATATTTCTTGAGGATACGTCTTTCTTCTCTTTCTCGTTCGTATACTTTGCGTTGTCTTAAGAACAATCATTTGTTTAGAATTTACTTATTCTAGAAAGTAATTAGGAGCAATTTCAAATTCTATATTTAATTACCGTTTTTTCTAACCTTCGTACTGTTTTCCATTTTCTAATGATTTTTCTCGTAAACAAAATTAATTGGCACATTTCGAAATCATTTTTTCTTAAAATCAGTTCTAATTTCAACTCATGTCATGTAAACATCTTGGACAAAAGTCAATAACGATCTGTTAATCTTAAAGCAATAAGCAAATAGTGCCAAGTGTCACTCTGGCACTCCAACGAGATCACAACCACCTGGGGGAAAAAAGAGGGCGAGAAAACTCTATTTTAAATATCTAGATCTTACCCTGTAAATTTAGAATCATCCGGTGGATAAGAAAACATTAACCAACACAACACAGTAATGTTTAAAATTCCGTATTAAGCAAGTTGAAAGACAGACCTTGTATGCTGGTTAGCAGTAAAGTCTTGTTGTCCCGCCCCACTGAAAAAGCCGCGTCACTCTTAGTGTAAACAAGAATGACAGGGAACACTTAGCAAGGGGGAAGGAGAAGGGATGGGTTCCCTTAGGGGTGTTGGCGGTAAAGGGAAGGGAAAATGGGAGGAGAATGACGAGGGGAATTTATTTCCATTGTGATTATTATTACAAGTTCATTATCTGAATAAAATAAAAAATGAAGACACAATACCGTGACTGGAACGATACACGAATCACCCGCACACAGGAGACTCGTACGATACACGAATCACCCGCACACAGGAGACTCGTACGATACACGAATCACCCGCACACAGGAGACTCGTACGATGCACGAATCACCCGCACACAGGAGACTCGTACGATACACGAATCACCCGCACACAGGAGACTCGTACGATGCACGAATCACCCGCACACAGGAGACTCGTACTTACGACGACGTGTCGGTCCGACTTGGTCCTCTGATTCTTGGTCCTCTTAATCTCTACTAAGATTATTTTATTTGGTCTCGTTCTCTTATTCTCTATTTAATTCGTGTTCCATTTTTTAATTCATTTTCTCTTGCTCTGTATTTGACCCTTCCGTCCCGTAGCTCGATTGGTAGCGCACTCAGCTCACACACTGAAGTCCGTGGTTCGATCCCCGGTACGGGTGGAAATATTCCTGCCTGTTTCCTTAAGACACCTGCTGCCCCTGTTCACTTAGCAGTAAGTAGGTACCTGGGTGTTAGCTGACTGGTGTGGGTCGCATCCTGAGGACAAAATTAACCTAATTTACCCGAAATGCTCTGCACAACCAAACGTTCTCAGATTTAGCAGAAAAACGTTCCCAGAGTTAGTATAAAAACGTTCCCAGAGTTAGCAGGAAAACGTTCACCCAGAGTTAGCAGAAAAACGTTCCCAGAGTTAACAGAAAAACGTTCCCAGAGTTAGCAGAAAAATATTCCCAGAGTTAGCAGAAAAACGTTCACCCAGAGTTAGCAGAAAAACGTTCCCAGAGTCAGCAGAAAAACGTTGGAGTCTCTCGTGTGAGACAACTTTTTTCACCACATCTGCACATAAAAACAACGTCGAGAAGCTGTCTGGACGCAAGTGATCATTGTTATGTCAGTTAGGTTTAGTTTAATATGTTTATTATGCAGCCTATACCCATCCTGTAGGCGGTAGTAACCCCATACCCATCCTGTAGGCGGTAGTCACCCCATACCCACCCTGTAGGCGGTAGTCACCCCATACCCATCCTGTAGGCGGTAGTCACCCCATACCCATCCTGTGGGCGGTAGTCACCCCATACCCATCCTGTGGGCGATAGTCACCCCATACCCATCCTGTGGGCGGTAGTAACCCCATACCCATCCTGTAGGCGGTAGTCACCCCATACCCATCCTGTGGGCGGTAGTCAAAAGATTACAGAGGTACATAATGTGTCCGGGGACTGTACGTCAACATTACAGAGGTACATAATGGGTCCAGGGACTGTACGTCAACATTACACAGGTACATAATGGGTCCAGGGACTGTATGTCAACATTACAGAAGTACGTAATAGGTCCAGGGACTGTACGTCAACATTACAGAGGTATATAATGTGTCCAGGGACTGTACATCAACATTACAGAGGTACTTAATGTGTCCAGGGATTGTACGTCAACATTACAGAGGTACATAATGGGTCCAGGGACTGTACGTCAACATTACAGAGGTACACAATGTGTCCAGGGACTGCACGTCAACATTACAGAGGTACACAATGTGTCCAGGGACTGTGCGTCAACATTACAGAGGTACATGTGTCCAGGGACTGTACGTCAACATTACAGAGGTACACAATCTGTCCAGGGACTGTACGTCAACATTACAGAGGTACATAATGTGTCCAGGGACTGTACGTCAACATTACAGAGGTACATAATGTGTCCAAGGACTGTACGTCAACATTACAGAGGTACATAATGTGTCCAGGGACTGTACGTCAACATTACAGAGGTACATAATGTGTCCAGGGACTGTACGTCAACATTACAGAGGTACATAATGTGTCCAGGGACTGTACGTCAACATTACAGAGGTCCATAAGGTGTCCAGGGACTGTATGTCAACATTACAGAGGTACATAATGTGTCCAGGGACTGTACGTCAACATTACAGAGGTACAGAATGTGTCCAGGGACTGTACGTCAACATTAAAGAGGTACGTAATGTGTCCAGGGACTGTACGTCAACATTACACAGGTACATAATGTGTCCAGGGACTGTACGTCAACATTACACAGGTACATAATGTGTCCAGGGACTGTACGTCAACATTACAGAGGTACATAATGTGTCCAGGGACTGTACGTCAACATTACAGAGGTACATAATGTGTCCAGGGACTGTACGTCAACATTACAGAGGTACACAATGTGTCCAGGGACTGTACGTCAACATTACAGAGGTACATAATGTGTCCAGGGACTGTACGTCAACATTACAGAGGTACATAATGTGTCCAGGGACTGTACGTCAACATTACAGAGGTACATAATGTGTCCAGGGACTGTACGTCAACATTACAGAGGTACACAATCTGTCCAGGGACTGTACGTCAACATTACACAGGTACATAATGTGTCCAGGGACTGTACGTCAACATTACACAGGTACATAATGTGTCCAGGGACTGTACGTCAACATTACACAGGTACATAATGTGTCCAGGGACTGTACGTCAACATTACACAGGTACATAATGTGTCCAGGGACTGTACGTCAACATTACAGAGGTACATAATGTGTCCAGGGACTGTACGTCAACATTACACAGGTACATAATGTGTCCAAGGACTGTACGTCAACATTACAGAGGTACATAATGTGTCCAGGGACTGTACGTCAACATTACAGAGGTACATAATGTGTCCAGGGACTGGGCCCCAAAGGTTTGACAGCTGAGCAAGTTACAAAGGTAATAAAACTCACCTCGTTACAACAGCTTTTGATTACATTTTTTTATGTAAGAAATATAATCTGCCAGATCAAAAAAAAAAATTCTTAGTGCTAAAAAAAAATTCTTTCATGTTAATTTTTTTTTGTTTTGGTCAATCTATTTTTCAGTTTAAGTATTTTACAAGAATTTTACAGGATATTCGAGGATTTTTTTTTTATAGAAGAAATTGATGGACAAGAACACATAAGAGCAGTACTGTGTTTTTGTCTCGTAAATAATTTTTTCAGTTTTGGACCTGGTTGAATTTTAGCTCCTGGGCTTCCTATGGGATTTTAATTTACAGCTCCGTAACCGTTTGAGGGTATTAAGTTAGATAGACCTCTGGCTGTCTTCAAGACCCCTGGCTGTCTTCAAGACCCCTGGCTGTCTTCAAGACCCCTAGCTGTCTTCAAGACCCCTGGCTGTCTTCAAGACCCCTAGCTGTCTTCAAGACCTCTAGCTGTCTTCAAGACCCCTAGCTGTCTTCAAGACCCCTGGCTGTCTTCAAGACCCCTAGCTGTCTTCAAGACCCCTGGCTGTCTTCAAGACCCCTAGCTGTCTTCAAGACCCCTGGCTGTCTTCAAGACCCCTGGCTGTCTTCAAGACCCCTGGCTGTCTTCAAGACCCCTAGCTGTCTTCAAGACCTCTGGCTGCCTTCAAGACCCCTAGCTGTCTTCAAGACCCCTAGCTGTCTTCAAGACCCCTGGCTGCCTTCAAGACCCCTGGCTGTCTTCAAGACCCCTGGCTGTCTTCAAGACCCCTGGCTGTCTTCAAGACCCCTGGCTGTCTTCAAGACCCCTGGCTGTCTTCAAGACCCCTGGCTGTCTTCAAGACCCCTGGCTGCCTTCAAGACCCCTGGCTGTCTTCAAGACCCCTGGCTGTCTTCAAGACCCCTGGCTGTCTTCAAGACCCCTGGCTGTCTTCAAGACCCCTGGCTGTCTTCAAGACCCCTGGCTGTCTTCAAGATCCCTGGCTGTCTTCAAGGCCCCTGGCTGTTTTCAAGACCCCTGACTGTCTTCAAGACACCTGGCTGTCTTCAAGACCCCTGGCTCTCTTCAAGACCCCTGGGTCTCTTCAAGACCCCTGGCTCTCTTCAAGACCCCTGGCTGTTTTCAAGACCCCTGGCTGTCTTCCAGACCCCTGGCTGTCTTCAAGACCCCTTGCTGTCTTTAAAACCCCTGGCTGTCTTCAAGACCCCTGGCTGTCTTCTAGACCCCTGGCTGTCTTCAAAACCCCCGGCTGTCTTCCAGACCCCTGGCTGTCTTCTAGACCCCTGGCTGTCTTCAAGACCCCTGGCAATCTTCAAGCAGGCACTGGACAGGCACCTAAAATCGGTACCTGACCAAACGGGTTGTAGTTCGTACGTTGGATTGCGTGCGGCCCGCACTAACAGCCTGGTTGATCAGGCCCTGACCCACCATAAGGCCTGGTCACAGACCGGGCCGCGGGGGCGTTGACCCCTGGAACTCTCTCCAGGTAAAGGTGTTAGGTTAAAGTGAGTTGATTTAAAGCTCCTAGCCCTGTTAAAAGTCTAGATCTCCAGCTCCTGGCCCCTGGGTCATTTAGAATGGTTGAGCACAAGTTCGTAGGTCTCTTGAGGGAGCTGAGTAACAGATTTTTTGTAGATAAATTGTCCAGAGAACCGTCGGATGAACAATTGTTCATAAATGTACCCATGTACAACACCTGGGTATCTTTACTGTGGAAATATTTCGCCCACTAGTGACGTCCTCAGTCCAATACAGAGAAGAGACCCAAGTGTCGTTCAAGTATCTAATTAATCAATAGGCCTACCTATTGAGTTAATAGGGTTATCCAAGCTTATTCCCTGGGTTACCTGGAGGTTACCTGGAGGTTATTCCGGGGATCAACGCCCCCGCGGCCCGGTCCACGACCAGGCCTCCCGATGGATCAGGGCCTGATCAACTAGGCTGTTACTGCTGGCCGCACGCAGTCCGACGTACGAGCCACAGCCCGGCTGATCCGGCACCGACTTTAGGTATCTGTCCAGCTCTCTCTTGAAGGCAGCCAGGGGTTTATTGGCAATTCCCCTAATGCTTGATGGGAGGCTGTTGAACAGTTTTGGGCCCCGGACACTTATGGTGTTTTCTCTTAGTGTACCAATGGCGCCCCTACTTTTTATTGGCGGCATTGCATCGCCTGCCCAGTCTTTTACTTTCGTAGGGAGTGATTTCTGTGTGCAGATTTGGGACCATTCCTTCCAAGATTTTCCAAGTGTAGATTATGATATATCTCTCCCTCCTGCGTTCCAACGAGTACAAGTCAAGTGCTTCCAAGCGTTCCCAGTAGTTAAGGTGCTTGACAGAACTTATACGTGCAGTAAAGGATCTCTGGTATTGGGTTGGGCGAATATTTTTGTTAGTGGGTTTGGGTTTGGCAAGTATGAGTCTACTTACCTAGAGGGTAGGCAGATCCATACTTGACAGGACCCATACTTGGCAGGACCCCATACTTGGCAGGACCCATACTTGGCAGGACCTGCCAAGTATGGGTCAGTGGGCCTGCAGCAGTGTTTCTCCTTCCTTATGTGTTTATATACCTCTGCCTGCTGAGGCATAACTACCATGCCCCTAGCGTGCCTTGAGACACAGGGTACGGGGGTTAGGATCTCTGAGACTGTATCAATAAAATAACTAAACGTTATGCAAATGTCTCCATTTATCTCCTTTTATCTAAAATAATTCATACATATTCATACATATTCCTCCTATTTAGACTTCAGGAAATACTGAAGAGGGTGTTTATTTTGGAAAGAATCTAGCGAGCAGGTGGACACCATCCCGGTGTTTCAATATTTAGCGAGACGCAAGTGTCAGGCGGGGAGGAGGAGGCTGGGAGGGTGGCAAAAAGACCCCGTGGTGGGAGGAAGTGTTTACACCCAGCAGGAAGAGGGTAGGGTGGGAGTGTCGTAAAGCACGGTGCTGGGGACAGCATAAAGCAGTGTGTTGAGTGTCATAAAGCAGGGTGATGGAGACGGGAAGAATTGTGCTGGGAGAATAATGATGTAGGGGGTTGGGAGACAGGGAGGATTGAGATGGGAGAGTAATTAAACAGGGTATTGGGTAGATAACCTTTGGAGAGACAGAGAAAGGGAAGGACAGATATCAGATGACTTAAAAGTCCACACCAAGGATATCTGCTAAATTAAGGACTATCATGTATTATCTAGGTGTGTGAATCAAAGATAGAGAAGCAGATAGCTCTCTTCCCACCCTCCACGCCCTCTGGCCAATGCAGGCATGAAAACGGAGGGAAAATATACCATACCATGGTGAAAAAATGGCATTGAATTTACAAGAGATGGAACTGGATGGAATGCGTGGGTCACGACTACGTCTACAGAAATAGCACTATTTCTATCTTAAACTGTTGTTGTTACGCCAATCAGAGAACTATGACCATCACAACCCTTTTTGTCTTCCTCTGCTAGTATTATTGATCTGGTTACTCCGTTGTCAACTGGTCGTTCTAATGCATTCGCTGAAAAGACATCACGACTCAGTTGATTTCAGAATGTCCTATCTAGTAAATGTATGTGATGGTTTACAACATTATTCAGTAGCTTATTCTATTCTGCTATAATTCTGTTTGAAAAAAAAAAAGAATTACAACCCTTACGGGTTTATCCCATTGTATATAAACTATAAATCTAAACGATAATAGCTTATCGAGTTAGAGTGTGTTGTCGCCATTTAATATCTTTAAAGTATACATGAGATCTCCAAGTGCCTTTTTCCTTAAGACAAAACAAATGTGAGTATTTTAAATCTTTCTTCATAAGGTTTCTGAGTTCTCTGTTCTCTCTCTAATATATCCCTATTCATTATGTAATTTGGAGACTAAAACTGGACGGAATATTTCAGATGCTGTCTAACAAGTGGAATCTAGTCAATATGGTGTCTGGTGTTTTGTACTCGAAGTGCGTAGCTAGGAGAGTTACCATACTGTTAGCCATGCCACCTGCAGATAGGCACTGAGTCGTATTTTTGAGTCGTTAATTGCGATTACACTAAGGTCTTTTTTCTTTCTAAGTTTGTTGCCAAACACTCTGCATTCATGTTTGATAATGTTATAACCAAATTACATTACTTTGCATATGTGTACATTGGAACACATCTGCTTTTCTGACGACAGTGCCAAACTGTTCAAATTATTATAAATATTCTAGCAATCTTCTTTGGTTAATATCTGTATACTTTGTTGTTTTAGGTGTCAGCCCTACCTGGAGATTATTTATATCTATAGTAAAGAGGTTTAGACCAAGTGCCAATCCCTAGGGAACTCCATTCTTCACGGGGAGCATCTCAGGCACTTATACACTGAGTACCATCTTTTGTTGTCAGTCTGTAAGCCAGCCACTTATCTGAGGTGCGAAGTTTGTCTAATAACACGTGCTTTTATTTTGGCTGTTAGTCTTGTATGGGACACTCCGTCGAAGATCTTCTGGAAATGTACATACTACATCTGATGGAACCTTTTCATTCCAGTTACTGTATAAATAACTGAAAAATATAGTAAATTAATGAGGCATTTTTGGGGGGGATCCATGGTGGTTCCCCGCTTTTATGCTATTTTTCCCAAAGTTAATTCTCGTGTCCCTAAAATTAGTCACCATTTGTTTATCTATAATTAAGTTGATGGGACAATAGATGAAGGCTCAAGACTTGTTCCCTTTTTAAATGCAAGAGGAAACGTACTAGTTTCCAGATCTTACCTTCTAGTGAACTACGGTACGGATGGGGTTAGAACCAATGGCAAGGGAGACGTAAAACATTTGCGACTCAATTGCCATGAGTTCTAACCCCACCCGTACCCTGGTTTGTTTGTAATCGCGTTATTACAATTTCGTGAGTCATGTTTCCTACCCACCTGGAGTCTACCAGGAGGGTATTCCGGGGATCAACACCCCCGCGGCCCCGTCCACGACCAGACCTCCCAGTGCATCAGGCCCTGATCAACCAGGCTCTTACTGCTAGCTCCAGGTAGTCCAACATACGAACCACAGCCAGGCTGATCTAGCACCGACTTTAAGTATCTGTCCAGCTCCCTCTTGAAGGCAGCCAGGGGCCTATTGGTAATTCCCCTTATGCCTGGTGGGAGGCTGTTGAACAGTCTTGGGCCCTGGACACTTTAGGTGTTTTCTCTTAGTGTACCAATGGCGCCCCTACTTTTCACTGGGGGTATTTTGCACCGCCTACCATGTCTCTAACTTTCGTAAGGAGTGATTCCAGTGATTTGTTATATAGGAGTAGGTAAGCGATTTGATGTTTACATGCTTATATAAGTCTGATTTCATCTGGTCCACTAAATTTGTTGATTTTCAGCTTCTCCAAGTATTTTATTGTGAAGAACAAAAGGGCACAATACAGTAACTGGAACAATACACAAATAACCCGCACTTAGGAGTGTGACTCCTTAATGGTCCAAGACGGACCGAAACGTTGTCATAAGTGTGCTAGTTATTAGTAGTGTATTGAACACTTAAAGAGTGTATCCAATCTATTCTTAAAAGACTAAATAGATTTTGTGTTGACCTCAGGGGAAAGGCTATTGTGGAACCTCTGCAATTCTGCAGGAAAACCTTTGCTGTCTCTTGCAGTAAACTGCTTGGCTTGGATTTCGTAAAATTTACTTTAGTGAGTAAGTTTATTCAGGTATACACAAATACAGTTACATAGGCTACCATACATAGCAGTATATGTGTAAAGAACCTGGGATAATCTAAAAAAAAAAAGTCAGAGTGATTTATTTCCATTGGAGTCCTTGTAATACCTTATTATTATACAATGTAGGAGATATCTTTACCATTGTATTACACTGCACGTCAGTGAGAATGTCAAGCTTATTTGATATTTTGAAGGTGTGTATAAGGTCAACTTTATTCTCCATTTCCTGAGTCTACAACAGGATGAAATGCTCCAGTATTTCATCAAACGGATTGTGATGTGATCTCCGTTAAATCCACAGATTGTCAACGTCATTAATATAATTAGGAGATAAGAACTGAACAGCACATTCAAGATAGGATCTGCCAAATGCATTCAAAAGTGTTATTGATGTGCTCGAAGCTCCTTGTTGTTATGCCATTTATCTTGTTGGTTATGTAGCTCACGGTAAGACATTGTGTACCATAATTTTGGTCATTATGACTATTCTGAGATCATTACTTACGTTTGTCTTTGCGGATGAATTTCCATATAAGTTATACTGATTTTTAATAAAATTCATGAAGGAGAGAGGCCTGGGAGAGAGAAAAATGTGGAAAAGCCCGGGAGGGAAGTACGGAGGAGAGAGAGAGCCGTAGGAGGAAGTTAGAAAAGCCTAGGAAGGAAACGAGGATAGGAAAGCGATAAATGCATATGAGGAAGAGGAAAGGGAAAGGACTAGAATGGAAGTTTAAAGGGAGGGGGGGGGGAAGAAGAAAGGCATGCATCAGGGGTGGGGTGTAGAGAAATCTGAGAGGAAAGAAGGGAAGGAGGAAGAGAGACACCTGGAAAGGAGATCTTTAGAGGAGTGGAGGGAGTGAGAGACATGAGGGGGGAAGCGAGGGTGAGACAGACGTCTCTGGGAGAGACAGGAAAGAGGCTCAACTTTCTGACACCACAGAGAGTAAAAGTCTATTTCCTCAAGTCTCCATTATTTTGTTTTTGGATCAGATATAAGTGAGGCGCCGCCAACTGTCACCTTCCCATTTCAATGTTTTTTTTTTTTTACCGCTACTTGGAACGCTCCTTTGAGATAAATATCTTGAATATATAAAAGAACCGAGAAGGAAATGAGCAAGACATAATGGGAAGGGATGGTAGAACACCTCAAAGAAACACACACACACACACACATACACACACACACACACACACACACACACACACACACACACACACACACACACACACACACACACACACACACACACACACACACACACACACACCGTGTATGTCAGGCCCATACTGGAGTATGCAGCACCTGTTTGGAACCCGCACTTGATAAAGCACGTCAAGAAACTAGAGAAAGTACAAAGGTTTGCGACAAGGTTAGTTCCAGAGCTAAGGGGAATGTCCTATGAAGAAAGATTAAGGGAAATCGGCCTGACAACACTGGAGGACAGGAGGGTCAGGGGAGACATGATAACGACATATAAAATACTGCGTGGAATAGACAAGGTGGACAAAGACAGGATGTTCCAGGGAGGGGACACAGAAACAAGAGGCCACAATTGGAAGTTGAAGACACAAATGAGTCAGAGAGATAGTAGGAAGTATTTCTTCAGTCATAGAGTTGTAAGGCAGTGGAATAGCCTAGAAAATGACGTAGTGGAGGCAGGAACCATACACAGTTTTAAGACGAGGTTTGATAAAGCTCATGGAGCGGGGAGAGAGAGGGCCCAGTAGCAACCGGTGAAGAGGCGGGGCCAGGAGCTAAGACTCGACCCCTGCAACCACAAATAGGTGAGTACAAATAGGTGAGTACACACACACGGAGTATGCAGCACCAGTCTGGAACCCACACCTGGTCAAGAACGTCAAGAAGTTAGAGAAAGTACAAAGGTTTGCAACAAGGCTAGTTCCAGAGCTAAGGGGAATGTAGTACGAAGAAAGGTTGAGGGAAATCGAACTGACGACACTGGAGGACAGAAGGGTCAGGGGAGACATGATAACAACATTCAAGATACTGCGGGGAATAGACAAGGTGGACAGAGACAGGATGTTCCAGAGATGGGACACAGCAACAAGGGGTCACATTTGGAAGTTGAAGACTCAGTTGAATCACAGGGATGTTAAGAAGTATTTCTTCAGTCACAGAGTTGTCAGGAAGTGGAATAGTCTGGGAAGTGATGTAGTGGACGCAGGATCCATACATAGCTTTAAGAAGAGGTATGATAAAGCTCATAGAGCGGGAAGAGTGACCTAGTAGCGACCAGTGAAGAGTCGGGGCCAGGAACTGTGAATCGACCCCTGAAACCACAACTAGGCGAGTACACACACACACACACACACACACACACACACACACACACACACACACACACACACACACACACACACACACACACACACACACACACACACAGCCTGCCGCTTACAGTAAAAAAATAAGATTAACAACATCACAGTAGTGTATATAGGGCTCAAACAATGTAATTATCATTGATGAAACAGACTGGAGGGACTGGGACCAGAATGGGAGACTGGAAACATGGATGGCTAAGTTGATGGAGGTCGTCTGGGAAAACCTTATGATGAATCAGTAAGACTCATCATGGCTTAAGTGAAATGAAACTGGAGCCTCTGTGGAGCTAGTAACCATTCGGTAGTAAACACAGAGTACTTCGTGGAACTATTCATGACATCTGTCAGACACTGCAACATCATGGATCTTGATACAAAGAATTCTTCAACACTTGTCCAACCTTTGGACGAAGACCTACTTATACTAGTGGATGGTTCCACTGTGATACCGCCTCATCCTGCTTCGCCTCACCTGACTATAGTATATAACCCACCTCTCTGGCCCTGTGCTGTACTTCCTACAAGATTGATGGACTGAACACATCGATTCCAGGCTGAGGGACTGTTTACCTCAAACTCCTCCTCTCCTTATACCTTCCTGCTTTGTATTGGACTGATGAAGCCACTGTGTGGCGAAACGTTTCTTCAGTAAAGATTCCCATATGTTGCATAGGTGTCTCAGATCTTCAACTTGTCGGTTTTCAAAACCATTCGTCATACACTTTGTGGAACTAACAGCCAATAGAGGTTGCTGGGGGCCAGGGTTCGGAAGAGGGTCCTTTGCAGTGATGAGGGCATTGCTGAATGCAGCGCATGAGATGGATTACCTAGCTGGAAAGTGAAGGAAGGAGAATCTCATACCCAGAAGAAGAAGAAGGGAAAATAGGTAAAGCAAAGAGAAAGGATAAGAGCTTATAAAACTACAGAAAGAGAAATACAGACGAGAACAAAGAAACAAACCATACCACACGCTGGGTTAGAGCCCGCGATCAGAGTCTGTGATCGCAGATTAGTCAAAAATTAATATTCAAGGGTGAGGCGAGAGGCTCAGTATGAGAATGATGCAGCAGCGAAGATCAGTTGTGAATTAAAGCTGTTTCAAAGCTACATTATAAGAGGGCTGTATAGACCAGGTAATCAAATTGAATGATGAGAGATCATGAAAAATGACATATCCTCAAAAATTTGATATAGAGTGGATATAGAGACAATACCAGCAAGCTTACGGCATAGGCTGAGCCGACAGGTACCGGACTCTATAAACTCAACTTGGTAAGAAGTAAGAAAAACTTTTAGACTAGATATATCAAAGAATCGGGATATGACAAGGTGTTTATCTGGAGAGAGTTCCGGGGGTCAACGCCCCCGCGGCCCGGTCTGTGACCAGGCCTCCTTAGGTCAGTGTCCCAGGATGCGACCCACACCAGTCGACTAACACCCAGGTACCCATTTTACTGATGGGGAACATACATACGTGTCACCATGGATTCTATAAGAGAAAGCGCAAGTGCTATCCAGACCACTTGCAAAGATCTAAAAGAACGCAGTAGGCACTGACAGTTGCCAGAGATCTGGCAGACAGCAGTTGTAGTCCCTTTTTTTTTGGGAAACTGGAAGTCTTGAACTACAGACCAGTTGCATACCATGCAAGGTAATAGAAAATAAAGAAGAGAATGGTAGAGTGCTAGTAGAGAAGTGGTTTTATATACAACAAGGACGGTAAATCTCCAAGCGGATTAAAAACATTTTCCAATGGGCAACGGAAAACAATATGATGTTCAATGTGGGCAAATTTCAATTACTCAGTTATGGAAAACTGGAGGAAATAATAGCTATAACGGACTATACTACATACTATAACCACAAAATAGAGCGAAAAGTTAGCGTGATGTCAGAGGATTTTACTTTCAAAGCTCACAACAGTGTCACTATCACATCTGTGAGGGAAATTATAGGATGGATAATGAGAACTTTCAAAACTCGGGATGTCATGCCACTGATGATCCGTTTTAAATCACATGTTATCTCTAGGTTGGAATACTGCTGTACACTAACAGCTACTACTACAATTACTACTACAACTATACTCACCAGTGCTACTGCAAAACTACCCTAATAACCATTAGTACTTATATATTACGGTATCCCGTATGGTATCACCTGTATTAGACACAGAAAATCAAAGAACGGAACAACACTTGCATTAGATACACAGAATCAAAGCTTGGACTAACACCTGTATTAGTCACAGAGAATCAAAGATTGGAATAACACCTGCATTAGACACAGAGAAGCGAAGAACAGAACTAACAGCTGTATTAGCCACAGAGAATCAAAGACTGGAATAACACCTGCATTAGACACAGAGAAGCAAAGAACGGAACACCTGCATTAACCACAGAGAATTAAAGATTGGAATAACACCTGCATTAGACACAGATAATCGAAGAACGGAACTAACACTTGTATTAGACACAGAATCAAAGAACGGAACACCTGTATTAGATACAGAGAAGTGAAGAACGGAACTAACTCCTGTATCAGACACAGAATCAAAGAACGGAACACCTGTATTAGACACAGAATTAGAGAAAGAAAAATCACTCTTGTATTGTAGATAATTGGTTCAGAGAACCGACAAGTTGATAAATTAGACACATGTGCAATATTTGTGTATCTACGCTTGCCTAACCTGTAGTCATGGCCTACTTCTACCTGTGGATTTGTCCAAGGTGACGCCGTCTACAGCTGCTTCACCTCACCTGTCTGCAGTACATGAGCCCTTTCGACTATATGTTGTACTCTTATCAAGATAGATGGAATAATTACATCGACTCCCGGCTGAGAGACTGATTACCTCACTCTCCTTCTGATCTTCACCATTCTTCTTTGTATTGGACTGATGGAGCCACTGTGTGGCGAAACGTTTCTGTATTAAGCACAGGGAATTAAGAGGAAACGTTAAGGGGGATTTCGTTGTACCTGTGAACTTTTCTCCCATAAAACAGAAATGTTTACTTAAGTCCGACATTGTTCCTTCCCGGCCTTTCTTCCTTCCTGTAAACATTTACACTTGTGAACCCTTGAGCACCTTCTGGGCCCACCTGGTGCCAAGTACACACTACCACGTACATTGCTGCCTGTAAATGGTCTCGCATACAGAGCCTCACGCACACGAAGCCACACACACATGGCTCTACACGACACTGCGACGAACGCAACTATGGTCACACATTCCATAATAAACACACGTATAGATGAGTACATGGATCCAGCACACGAATAAGTGTGGCTTCACATGCCATTATAAACACGTATACATTCACACATGCCTCCACGAATATGTGTACGCAAAATAACGAATAAACAAAGGAACACTGTAATATGCAAACATTTTCTGTCGCTATGTTAGGTAAAACGTCTTTAATTAATAATTTTTCGAGTTGCCTTTTAATTCGTCCAAGATATTTATTGCATTTTATAAGAACGCAAGCACTGAGAAACACTGCAGCAGGCCTACTGGCCCATACTAGGTAGGTCTTCGTCATAACCAACCATTTCCACCTACATTTAGCTGTAATTTAATAAAGTCACTTTCAAGACATTTTGATTAGATATACTGCAAAATGTGGATTATTTTTTAAAAGGCTAATTATTATATAAAAACTCCAAGAAAAATAATCCATTCAGAGGCCGCACGTAAAGTTCGCTCCTCGTAAATAAAACTTCGCAAAATCTGTCAAATCTTTAAAAGGTTATTTAACTTTTTTTTATTTTGTGCAAGTTAAAAACAAAAACTTTTTTTGGGTATATTTTGTCTCAAGAATAAACTTAAAAAGGCCAAGTTTTAACTATTTCAGCGAGCTAACCTCATGTAACTTAAAGTGACCCAACTCAACCCACCGTAACCCAACCCAACCAAACCCAACTCAGTCTAGAATAACCCAACGTAATGAAACCATACACAGCAATAATGGTGCTCACATTTACTATGTATGAAAAGTAAAAGGACACAAGTGCAACTAATGTGACATTTATTGTGGCAACGTTTCGCTCTCCAGGAGCTTTATCAAGCCATTACAAACAATACATGGACACAGAGGGTATATAAAGGCTCAGAGTGAGGTGAATACTAGTGAGGTACCATTCCGATGTTCACTAGTGGTAGTAGTAGTAGTAGTAGTGGTAGTGACAAAAGCAATTAATTCGTACATGAGTAAAAGGATATAAAAGCTATTACTTGGGTAACATAAAAATAGGTTGGACAAATATAAACTGGAATGAGGCAGGTTGTTTCAGTGTTCACTCTCTGTGCTTTGTGTAGTATAACAGGAGAGACTATGTGATGGCAGGGTTTACTGTTTTCAGGAGGATTCTTGCTAAGACTTCGGAGATGGTGAAGCTGCCGTTGTTTTGTTTAATTGTATTGGAAACAGCGATCAGTGCTGATTCAAGGCACTTGCGTGTGCGGAAATTAGTTTCTTTTATCACTAAATGGGCGTCTCTGAATTTCATAAGATGATTGGTGGAATTTCGGTGTTGTACACAGGCGTTGTTTAAGTTGTCGTTCCTACATGCGTATATGTGTTCATTGAGGCGGGTGTCGAGGTTTCTTGCTGTTTCACCTACGTAGATCTTGTCACAGCCTCCACAGGGTATAGTGTAAACTCCTGCATTGACTGGTTCGTGGTGCTTGGGTTTTGTCCTGGTTAGATCCTTTATTGAAGTGGTAGAAGCGATGGCGACTCTGGTGTTAGCTTGTGAAAGTACTTTTGAGACGTTTAGTGCAACCTGGCTGTTGGGAAGAATTATAACTTTGTTAGGAGCGGTGTTGATGCGTGGAGAATTGATGATCTGAAGAGCTCTTTTCTTGCAGTCTTTGATGAAAAAAGAAGGAAATTGTAACTCAGTGAATGTTTGGTGAATGTAAGTACATTCCTCGTCAAGAAACTCAGGACTACAAATTCGGTATGCTCTTAGGAAAAACCCGATGATGATGCCTCTTTTGGTCTTGGTATCTTGACTGGAATAGAAGTGTGTGAGATCATTTTTATTGGTGGGTTTCCGATAAACTTGAAATCTTAGGTTGTTGTCTACTTTGTGAATGAGGACGTCGAGGAAAGGTAGCTTGTCATTGGACTCTTCTTCTAGTGTAAACTGAATCGCAGACAAGCTAGCTTTCCTCGACGTCCTCATTCACAAAGTAGACAACAACCTAAGATTTCAAGTTTATCGGAAACCCACCAATAAAAATGATCTCACACACTTCTATTCCAGTCAAGATACCAAGACCAAAAGAGGCATCATCATCGGGTTTTTCCTAAGAGCATACCGAATTTGTAGTCCTGAGTTTCTTGACGAGGAATGTACTTACATTCACCAAACATTCACTGAGTTACAATTTCCTTCTTTTTTCATCAAAGACTGCAAGAAAAGAGCTCTTCAGATCATCAATTCTCCACGCATCAACACCGCTCCTAACAAAGTTATAATTCTTCCCAACAGCCAGGTTGCACTAAACGTCTCAAAAGTACTTTCACAAGCTAACACCAGAGTCGCCATCGCTTCTACCACTTCAATAAAGGATCTAACCAGGACAAAACCCAAGCACCACGAACCAGTCAATGCAGGAGTTTACACTATACCCTGTGGAGGCTGTGACAAGATCTACGTAGGTGAAACAGCAAGAAACCTCGACACCCGCCTCAATGAACACATATACGCATGTAGGAACGACAACTTAAACAACGCCTGTGTACAACACCGAAATTCCACCAATCATCTTATGAAATTCAGAGACGCCCAATTAGTGATAAAAGAAACTAATTTCCGCACACGCAAGTGCCTTGAATCAGCACTGATCGCTGTTTCCAATACAATTAAACAAAACAACGGCAGCTTCACCATCTCCGAAGTCTTAGCAAGAATCCTCCTGAAAACAGTAAACCCTGCCATCACATAGTCTCTCCTGTTATACTACACAAAGCACAGAGAATGAACACTGAAACAACCTGCCTCATTCCAGTTTATATTTGTCCAACCTATTTTTATGTTACCCAAGTAATAGCTTTTATATCCTTTTACTCATGTACGAATTAATTGCTTTTGTCACTACCACTACTACTACTACTACTACCACTAGTGAACATCGGAATGGTACCTCACTAGTATTCACCTCACTCTGAGCCTTTATATACCCTCTGTGTCCATGTATTGTTTGTAATGGCTTGATAAAGCTCCTGGAGAGCGAAACGTTGCCACAATAAATGTCACATTAGTTGCACTTGTGTCCTTTTACTTTTCATATTGTCGGTAATTCTACCAACTTTATTACATTTACTATGTAGTTACAATGTACCTTCGTCTTGTCCACTCAAGTTGTGAATTATGTCGTAAAAGGTCAATTTACATGCATTGCTGTACGGAGTCATTGCTGTGATGTTGCCAATATTGCAGCTGACTCACGAAATCGTAATGTCACGACTGTATAAATATACCTAGTTGGATGAATCTTATTGTAGCCAGCTGGCCCAGTGGCTAGGGCGTCGGTCTGGAGTTTTGTGACTCTCTGATCGTGGGTTCTAACCCTGCCCGTGGTATGGTTTATATTGTAGCTATTTACTTCGCTGACCCCGGCGAGTCACAGTGACTGAATCCTGACAGCTGACTGTTACTTCTGAATGCTGATAGCTGACTGTTACTTCTGAATGCTGATAGCTGACTCTTACTTCTGAATGCTGATAGCTGACTCTTACTTCTGAATGCTGATAGCTGACTCTTACTTCTGAATGCTGATAGCTGACTGTTACTTCTGAATGCTGATAGCTGACTGTTACTTCTGAATGCTGACAGCTGACTGTTACATCTGAATGCTGATAGCTGACTCTTACTTCTGAATGCTGACAGCTGACTGTTATTTCTGAATGCTGATAGCTGACTGTTACTTTTCAATGCTGACAGCTGACTGTTACTTCTGAATGCTGACAGCTGACTGTTACTTCAACAGCATATTTTACCAGCCGTTCTCAACGTCCCATAAAAATTATTGTGTGATGAATAGTTTAGAAAACCGACAAGTTGAAGAATTGAGACACTTATGCAACCCATTTCTACTTTGTATTGGACTGATGAAGCCACTGTGTGGCGAAACGTTTCTTAAAATAAAGATTCCCATGTGTTGCATGTCTCAATTCTTCGGTTCACCATCTCCCCTACACCTTTTTTGCTGGCGAAACGTTCCGTTTTCGTCAAACGGCTGGACAAACTCGTCACTTCTTTATCGACTGAGAGTCTCAAGACCTCTATCGAGGAACAAAATACCTGAGCGTCGATTGAACATATCACCAAAATCCCCAACACCTCTACAATGATCAAGCTAACCTTCTCCAACATCGATATGGCTACTAGAGCACTGTCTGACGGCCTAGCTATCTCCTACTCTCATAGCCATCCAAATCACATAGAACCCGAACGTTTCGCCCACATCTCGCCATGCTGGACCTGCTACTCCTATCACCACTCAACGCCTGACTGCCCTCTGAAAGGGAAGAAGTACTGCACAAACTGCGGTAAAGACGGCCGTGACTTCAAGGAATGTTCTACTGCCACTACCTCTCCTACCTGCCTCAACTGCAAGGGTACTCACCACACCCTTGCAGCAAAATGCCCTCTACGTAAAGAAGTCCTGTCTAAGAAAATCATTGAAGAAAACAAGAACAACGCTAAATCGCCAACATACGCCACCACTGCAAAAATTCAGATACCACCGAACTCCTTCAAGCTACACAACAATCATCTCCACCCAGCCAGTCCCTCTCTGCTCTTCCTGACGCTGCTCCATCCAAGGTGCTATACTGTATGATGTATGCACACCTCACTAATGCTGCAAACCCTGGCTCATTCAACACAGCAATCAATGAACTGTTTCGCCTAAACATCCTGCCAAACTTCAACTTTCCAGACTCACCACCATCACAAGACCTCCTCAAGCTAATCCCAGACATTGTTAACTTCACTTCAACCCCTGGTAATACTCGTATCTCTGACCAAGACTCTACTCCAGAACCAACACCACCGTCTACTGCCACCTTTCACCACCCACCACCAGCCCAACAAACCACAACCGACCAACACTCCCTGCCTCCTCTCAACACAGTCACAGAAGACGAAATAGAACCAGAACATTATGAACAACCCTCTGACGACGACGAAGTAGTAGTCGAAGAAATAACCGAAGAAGAAACCACAGGCAACCGTTACCTAAGCCAAGCCTTTAATGGGTCTCTAACCTTCTACACCACCCCCAACCTCCCAACCGAAATGAGCGCAGCTGATATGCTCCAATTAATGAAAGAGGGAGCTGTTAAGTACACCTGCACCAAACCTCACCAAATTCCTTTTGAAAACGCACTATCTTACCTCGTGACGAATCTGAACTGCTCCAACCTCAGAATGCAACTATTCCACATGTCCAAGAGAGACTTCAAAAGACTCAAGAATGGCTCCATCACCAGCGAAGTGTAGCCAAACACACAACAAACTTCCACAACACACAACGTGAGCCTCCCGACTCCTGACGTCCAAACCAGCTCTTCACCTCAGCCTGAAGCATATCAGCCAGCGAGCACTATCTGCAGTCTGCTCTCTCCTCTATACCATCAACATGCCATCTCTACACTGCCTCGCAGTGCCACGCAGCTGGGTTTAGCCCTGGCTCTTTCATCTACAACTCAAGACCTTCCTCTCACCGACTATTCTTCGTCTGTCCACACTTCCCCACTCACCCACCGGAGTCCCAACAGAAGAGCCTGATAAATTAGACACATGTGCAACTCTTGCGTATCTTTATTGAGGAAACGTTTCGCCACGCAGTGGTTTCATCAGTCCATACAAAGGAGAATCTTGAAGAACAGGAGGAGAATGAGGTAATCAGTCCCTCAAGATTGATGGACTGACCACATCGACTCAAGGCTGAGGGACTGATTACCTCATTCTCCTCCTGTTCTTCAAGATTCTCCTTTGTATGGACTGATGAAGCCACTGCGTGGCGAAACGTTTCCGCAATAAAGATACGCAAGAGTTGCACATGTGTCTAATTTATCAACATGTCGATTCTCTGAACCATTCATCTACAAAGATGAGCCTGCTATGTGTGTTCTCAATGTCTCTCCCACGATCGACTTAGCTGCTGGGTTAAGCCCTGGCTCTATTTCTACAACTAAGAACACTCCTCTCCAGCACTATTCTTCGTCTGTCCCGTCTTCCCCGCTCATCCCATCGGGAGCTTACCTGAACTTGTTCGTTCGTTCGTTGTACTATTTGTAACGGCTTCATAAAGCTCCTGGAGAGCGAAACGTTGCCACAATAAAATGTCACATTAATTGCACTTGTGTCTTTTTACTTTACACATGACAGGTAGATGAGTAAGACAACATTTGAGTTTCTTCTTTGTCGAAACGTTTCACAGGTTTCCTCAGTTGAAAATAGAGGCGACTAAACGTTGGAGAGATAAAAATAAGGTGAAGAGTCTCTCAGACTTGATGAATATGGAGCTGAGCACTTCTCAAGGCTGAGGGACTCAAGGCTGAGGGACTCAAGGCTGAGGGACTCAAGGCTGAGGGACTCAAGGCTGAGGGACTCAAGGCTGAGGGACTCAAGGGAGAATCTTTTTTCTTTATCAAACTACTTATTTGTTTGTTTGAATAGGTAAATATATATATACATATATATATATATATATATATATATATATATATATATATATATATATATATATATATATATATATATATATACATATATATATATATATATATATATATATATATATATATATATATATATATATATATATATATATATATATATATATATATATATATATATATATATATATATATATATATATATATATATATATATATGTCGTGCCGAATATGTAAAACTGGTCAATTAGCAAGAACTCATTTAAAATTAAGTCCTTTCTAAAATGTTCTCTTATACGTTTACAGATATATTTTTTCCATTAATGTTGATGTAAAAATTTATAATTTTGCACCAAAAGGAACTTAGAAAACTTACCTAACCTTATTATAACAAGAGCAATTTATTTTAGCCTAACCCAACTAAATATATTTTAGATTTGTTTACATTAATTTAATACTAAACAAACACAGTGAAATATAATTTTTTCGTTAGGTTCAGAATGATTTTGGCGAAATTATTGCATACACAAATTTTCACTTGTCTTATATGGCAAGATGTGCGTTGCTATTTAAGCCAAGATCGCAAGTTCTGCCTATTCGGCACGATATATATATATATATATATATATATATATATATATATATATATATATATATATATATATATATATATATATATATATATATATATATACCTGGCATGGAAGACAGCAAATGTAGTCCCAATCTTTAAAAAAGGAGACAGACATGAAGCATTAAACATCAATAGTGTATCTCTTAAATCTTCTGTGCCATATTATGTAATAAAATATTCCTATTGGTAAAAAAAAAATAGTTTAAAAGATGGGGTGGTAGGGGAAGTGGAATATTCAAATGGCTTCAGGAAGAAATCCAAATATTCTTCCTTGAAGCCTTTTTATCCACTTCTCCGAGGCTATGGGTCCCACAATTTACACCAGAGGTGGACCCCATCATATTATATATATATATATACATATATATATATATATATATATATATATATATATATATATATATATATATATATATATATATATATATATGTATGTATGTATATATATATATATATATATATATATATATATATATATATATATATATATATATATATATATATATATATATATATATATATATATATATATATATATATATATATATATAAGTAGTGCTGAAGGAGGCTGAGCGCCATATGGGGCTGAGTGGCTCCTATGGCTGAGCGCTGTATGTGGCTGAGTGGCTCCCTCTCCTGAGCGCTGTATTCCTGAGCGGACTTCTTTTCACACCTTTATGCTAATGACCTTAACCTCACCCTCGACCACCTCACCCTCCACCACCTCACCCTCCACCACCTCACCCTTGACCACCTCACCCTCGACCACCTCGCCCTCGACCACCTCGCCCTCAACCCCCACCACCCTCAACCCCCCCACCCCGCCCTCACGCCGACCCACCCGCCCATCGCGCCCGCCCGCGCCTTCTGCAGCACCTTCTGCAGCGTCGTCCGGATCGTCCCCTCGCCCCGAATTTTTTTCCGATTTTTCTCGAATTTTTTTTGAATTTCTTATGATCTCCATCTCCTCGGATCAAATTTTTGAGGTTCCCCCTCCCACTTTCACCCCATCCCAAATTTTTTCGATTTTTTTTTTAATTTCATTTTCTTATGATCTCCATCTCCTTGGATCAAGTATTTTGGATTCCCCCCTATGGGTACTCCTCCCACCACCCACTTCTACCCTAAATTTTTTTTCGATTTTTTTCTTGAATCTCATTTTCTTGTGGTCTCCATCTCCTTGGATCAAGTATTTCTCATCCATCTCCTTGGATCAAGTTGTTTGGATTACCCCCTCTGGGGGTAAGCATTCTTATGATCTCCTCGGATCAAGTTTTTTCTCGATATCAATAATACAAAGATTTCCCCCACCATCCACTTCTACCCCAAATTTTTTTTCCGAATTTTTTTTTGAATTTCATTTTCTTGTGGTCTCCATCTCCTTGAATCAAGTTTTTCTCGATATCAATATACAAAGACTCTACTTCCTTGGATCAAGTTTTTTGGATTCCCCCCTCTAGGGGTAAGCATTCAAATGAACTCCTCCTACGGGGCATGGTACTTTCTCTTACTACAGGTCTAAACAAGTGTGACGTCACCACACCTGTGTTTACTCGGCGGTCAGTGACGTCACGTGATGACCTCACACACAGGCTGAATCTTGTCGACTTCCCCCTATGTCAGTGACGTCACGTGATGACCTCACACACAGGCTGAATCTTGTCGACTTCCCCCTATGTCAGTGACGTCACGTGATGACCACACACACAAGCTGAATCTTGTCGAGCAGACAATAACTTAAAATGCAGAATAACACTATTTATTAATCAACCAATGCATTTCATATACATCCAACAAAAAAAAATCATTGAAAAAAAGATACAGTTCATTGACTAAAATCAACATATTTTTCTCTCAAAGAAATTCTATGCATTTTGTTCTGCATCATCTTCGTCGTCACCATCTCACTCCATACGCACATTTTTCACAATACCAGGTCACTCTGTGTCTCCTTATTAACCTAAAATTAACTTAAATGAAGTAACATAGGATAACACTAATATTTTCCATTTTAAAGTATTACATTTTCTCCATTACAGGAATTCTCAGTATTACACATTTCATATACAACATAGGGAAAACATTTTCACTCTTAACCCAGGATAACCCAAATAATTTCACATTTTTTTCGTTAATACCCACAACAATCCACAATTTCTTTACAAAATACAACACATTTTTCTCGTTTTAACTATTTCATCAGAAAAAGTCACCACAACACTTACAACTTGTAACCACTTTTCGATAAATTCACTAGTCACAATTTTACATATTATGAAGTTAATACACACACACACACACACACACACACACACACACACACACACACACACACACACACACACACACACACACACACACACACACACACACACACACACACACACACACAGGGAGATTGCCTGAGGCATGGAAGACAGCAAATGTAGTCCCAATCTTTAAAAAAGGAGACAGACATGAAGCATTAAACTACAGACCAGTGTCACTGACATGTATAGTATGCAAAATCACGGAGAAGATTATCAGGAGAAGAGTGGTGGAACACCTAGAAAGGAACGATCTCATCAACAGCAGCCAACATGGTTTCAGGGACGGGAAATCCTGTGTCACAAACCTACTGGAGTTCTATGACATGGTGACAGCAGTAAGACAAGAGAGAGAGGGGTGGGTGGATTGCATTTTCTTGGACTGCAAGAAGGCGTTTGACACAGTTCCACACAAGAGATTGGTGCAAAAACTGGAGGACCAAGCAGGGATAACAGGGAAGGCACTACAATGGATCAGGGAATACTTGTCAGGAAGACAGCAGCGAGTCATGGTACGTGGCGAGGTGTCAGAGTGGGCACCTGTGACCAGCGGGGTCCCGCAGGGGTCAGTCCTAGGACCAGTGCTGTTTCTGGTATTTGTGAACGACATGACGGAAGGAATAGACTCTGAGGTGTCCCTGTTTGCAGATGACGTGAAGTTGATGAGAAGAATTCACTCGATCGAAGACCAGGCAGAACTACAAAGGGATCTGGACAGGCTGCAGACCTGGTCCAGCAATTGGCTCCTGGAGTTCAATCCCACCAAGTGCAAAGTCATGAAGATTGGGGAAGGGCAAAGAACGCCGCAGACGGAGTACAGTCTAGGGGGCCAGAGACTACAAACCTCACTCAAGGAAAAAGATCTTGGGGTGAGTATAACACCAGGCACATCTCCTGAAGCGCACATCAACCAAATAACTGCTGCAGCATATGGGCGCCTAGCAAACCTCAGAACAGCATTCCGACATCTTAATAAGGAATCATTCAGGACCCTGTACACCGTGTACGTTAGGCCCATATTGGAGTATGCGGCACCAGTTTGGAACACACACCTAGCCAAACACGTGAAGAAACTAGAGAAAGTGCAAAGGTTTGCAACAAGACTAGTCCCGGAGCTAAGAGGTATGTCCTACGAGGAGAGGTTAAGGGAAATCAACCTGACGACACTGGAGGACAGGAGAGATAGGGGGAACATGATAACGACATACAAAATACTGAGAGGAATTGACAAGGTGGACAAAGACAGGATGTTCCAGAGATTGGACACAGTAACAAGGGGACACAGTTGGAAGCTGAAGACACAGATGAATCACAGGGATGTTAGGAAGTATTTCTTCAGCCACAGAGTAGTCAGTAAGTGGAATAGTTTGGGAAGCGATGTAGTGGAGGCAGGATCCATACATAGCTTTAAGCAGAGGTATGATAAAGCTCACGGCTCAGGAAGAGTGACCTAGTAGCGATCAGTGAAGAGGAGGGGCCAGGAGCTCGGACTCGACCCCCGTAACTTCAACTAGGTGAACTAGGTGAGTACACACACTTTCCTCAATATGTCTTAAGAAATATTCTCTCTTTGACAACCTTTATCATCTCACTACAGAACAACCCCCAGATTACTTCGAACACTCTCATAAATCATTTGAATACTCACAAAAGCACCTTTGAACATTTCCAAACAATACTAAAACATTTCCAAGATAACATTTTGAATACTCCCAAATAAGATTTGACATCTCTAATTTATCTACACTTACGTATTTCATTAAATTACAACTCATCCCCCAAAACTCCTCCCTCATTCTATAGATTTTTACAATAGTATCACAAAAGCTAACTCAGACACTTTACTTTGAACAACACCAAAAACACCATCAATTATCTTTGAATGCTCCATAAACATCATTCGAACACCCCCAAATCACCACTGAATACTCCCAGAACTCCTTCATACTCTTACACATCATTTGAACACCTTCAAAAACACCTTTGAATAGTCTCAAACACCATTTGAGTACTCCCAAATACACCACTGAATACTACTAAAACACCACCAAAATCACCATAAACTAAGATCAACATCAGACTAACACCCATTTTCACACAAATCCCCTCAAAATCACTATAACCAAGACGATTACCAATTTCTGAGTATACTCACATCCAACTAAGATATAACATGAGCGCAAAAAACATGAACACAAACAAAACACACACGAACACTTACAATAGAATCACCTCTTTTTCGATATCTCTAGTTCGACAACAACGCCCACAACCCACATCACCCAAATCCCACAACACCCACAACCCACATCACCCACACCCCACAACACCCACAACAACAACCCACAACTTATAACCACTTTTTCGGCATCACTAGTTCAACAACAACACCCACATCACCAACAACAACAATCCACTTATAACACCTTTTTTGGTATCTCTAGTTCGACAACAATACCCACAACCCTCATCACTTACCAATTTATTCACAATTTCTCCTCTTTCGATACAAATTTTTCCCATTCTTTTTACTGAATCTTAAATATAATACACATTCCTCCCTACATTACTAAAATTCTAATAAAATCCTCTTCATACCCATCTCCTTGTATCCACATAAATTGATATTATACTCACAACAACTAATCATCTCACTACCCAACTACTGCGTCATGTTTCTACGCCCTCCATTCTTTTCCAATATATCATAACTTTTCACTTCTATAATTTCTTTTAAAATATTCACACATTACCTTTGTTTTCAGTAAAATCCCCAATTATTTCATTAAATTTCTAATACAACCCTCCCCATACCCCTCTCCATCTCACCCACATTTCTTCACATCCACTCACCCATCTCCCAAGTCACCTCTTCAGAACACACACAAAAATCACATTTCACACCCACAAATGCATCTCATCACCCATCTCAAATCCACTAAAATCACTATAACCAAGATATTCACAAAATTCTATGGCCACCTAACACACACACACACACACACACACACACACACACACACCTCACTTTACTTTGAACACCTTCAAAAACACTCTCATAGATCATCATTTGAGACCACCTTCTCTCAATATCTCTTAAGAAAATATTCTCTCATCCACAACCTTTATCATCTCACTACACATCAACCCCCAGATTACTTCGAACACTCTCATAAATCATTTGAATACTCCCAAAAAAACACCTTTGAACATTTCCAAACAACACTGAAACACTTCCAAAATATCATTTTTGAATACTCCCAAATAAGATTTATCATCTCTAATTTATCTACAACTTACACGTTTCATTAAAATACAACTCATCCACCATACTACTCTCTCAGTCTCCAGACTTTACAACATTATCACAAAAACTAACTCATACACTTATGACATGAGACATTACCAACACTAACACACCCACACACAGCACACTTTACTTTGTACAACACCAAAAACATCAATTACCTTTGAATACTCCCAAAACACCACTGAATACTACCAAAACAGCACCGAATACTGCTCAAATAACACTAAAAATCACCAGAAACTAAGATCAACACCACCAACTAACACCCATTTTATAGAAATCCTCTCAAATCACTATAACCAAGACGATCCCACTCACCTCAGACTATTATATAACATGTACGCAAAAAAAAAAAAATACTCATAAATCATTTGAATACTCACAAAAAAGCACCTTTGAACATTTCCAAACAACACCGAAACACTTACAACAGGATCACCACCAACTGAAAACATAACATGTACACACACACTCACGAAAAAAAAAAAACTAAGACAACCATCAACTATCATCTATGACCACTCACCTCAAAACCACTAAGATCGCAGAAAACACTCATTTTTATAAACATTCAAACAAAAAATCACAATCACCAACTCCATACAATATCTAATACACTCCACTCACCACCACCAACACATACCAGCACAGATAGGGATACCTCCCATGACATCACACTCCATCCTATGTTTACTTGGCGATCAGCGACGTCACGAGAGGAAGTTACTTGTTTCAACCTGTTTTATCACCAATAACTAAGATCACCACAATCAAGACGTTTACCAAATTCTATAACCCCACCACTAAGATCACACATTTTTGTACACTTTCTCTTAAAACATCATCATAACGAAGATCACTAAAACTATCTATACTTTTACTAAGATCACGTAACATTTTGTTTTCTCTAAGTCACCCACCAATTTACATTCTCATTCACACTTACACATTTCATTAACCGATATTACATCTCATCCACTAAGCTACTCCCTCATTCTCCAGACTTTACAACATTAGCACAAAAAACTAACTCATACACTTATGACATGAGACATTACCAAAACTAACACACTGACTAGCTTTGAACCAACTCTTAACAACACCAAAACACCACTGAACATCTTCAAAAAAAAAAAAAAAAAAATACTCTGCACGTCATTTGAACACCTTCAAAAACACCTCCGAATACTCCCAAAACACTACTGGTTACTACCAAATCAACACTGAATACTACCAAAACACCATCAAAATCACCAGAAACTAAGTTTAGCATCACCATCTAACACTCATTTTATAGAAATCCCCTCAAATCACTATAACCAAGAACTCCCTCCCCATGGGCGCATAAAAAAAAACATGAACACAATACACAAACACTTAGTACATGATCACCATCAACTGAAAACATATCTTATACACACATAAATCTAAGACAACCACCATCAACAAACGCCCATATTCACTTACCTCAAAAACCACTAATATCACAGAAAACACTAATTTCTTATAAACATTCACAAAAAAAATCATATTTGACAATATCTAAGCACATTCGCCTCACAACCACCAACACACGATGTCACACCCCACAGGACCGGCGAGGTCACCTCCAGTGATGTCACACTCCCATCTGTGTTTACTTGGTGGTCAGTAACATCACACCCAACCCACCTTGTTTCAACCTGTTGTACCCACAATATCTAAGAACACTATAACCAAGACGATTACCAGATTTTATGACCCCACCATTAAGATCATAGAAAACACTCATTTTTATAAACATTCACACAAAAATCACGATCACCAATTCCATATCATGTTTACCATCATCTATCAACACTAGTAGTACTGAAGGCGGCTCAGTGGCTCTTTCTACAGAGCGGTCCATTCCTGAGTGGCTCCTCCTGAAAAGGGGTGCGCTCAGTGGCTCATTCTACAGAGCGGTCCATTCCTGAGTGGCTCGTTTTCACACCTATATGCTAATGACCTTGACCCCACCCACGACCCTACGCACGACCCCACCCATGACCCCACCCACGACCCCAAACACGTCCCCCACCCACGCCCCCCGCCCGCGCCCCCCGTGCCCCCCCCGCGCCCCCCGCGCCCCCCTCGCCCCCCCCCCGCGCCCCCCGCCCTCGCGCCGACCCACCTGCCCTGCCGCGCCCTCGCGCCCGCCCTCCCGCGCCTTCTGCTGCGCCTTCTGCAGCATCATCCGGATCGCCCCCACTCCCCGAATTTTTTTCCGATTTTTTTCAAATTTCTTGTGCTCTCCTCGGATCAAATTTTTGAGGTTCCCCCTCCCACTTTCACCCCATCCCAAATTTTTTTTTTAATTTCATTTTCTTATGATCTCCATCTCCTCGGATCAAGTTTTTCTCGATATCAAAGACTCCATCTCCTCGGAACAAGTTTTTTGGATTCCCCCCTCTGGGGGTAAGCATTCAAAATGGACTCCCACTTTCACCCCATTTTTTTTTCTCGATAATACAAAGACTCTACTTCTTCGGATCAAGTTTTTTGGATTCCCCCCTCTGGAGGTAAGCATTCAAAATGGACTCCCATGGATCAAGGTTTTCTCGATAATACAAAGACTCCATCTCCTTGGATCAAGTTTTTGGATTCCCCCCTCTGGGGGTAAGCATTCAAATAAACTCCTCCTATGGGGCATGCTACTTTCTCTTACTACAGGTCTAAACAAGTGTGACGTCACCTCACCTGTGTTTACTCGGCGGTCAGTGACGTCACGTGATGACCTCACACATACAGGCTGAATCTTGTCGACTTCCCCCTATGACAGTGACGTCACGTGACGATCCCACACACAGGCTGAATCTTGTCGAGCATACATTAACTTAAAATGCAGGATAACACTATTTATTATACAACCAATACATTTCATATACAACACAGGGAAAACATTTTCACTCTTAACCCAGGATAACCCAAATAATTTCACATTTTTTTCGTTAATACCCACAACAATCCACAAATTTCTTTACAAAATACAACACAAGTCTAGACATTTTTCTCGTTTTAACTATTTCATCAGAAAAAGTCACCACAACACTTACAACCACTTTTCGATAAATTCACTAGTCACAATTTTACATATTACGAAGTTAATACGCACACACACCTCACTTTACTCTGAACACCTTCAAAACACTCTCATAAATCATTTGAATACTCACAAAAATACCTTTGAACATTTCCAAACAACACTGAAACACTTCCAAAATATCATTTTGAGTACTCCCAAATACACCACTGAATACTACTAAAACACCACTGAATACAGTCAAAACACCACCAAAATCACCATAAACTAAGATCAACATAACAGACTAACACCCATCTCAAATCCACTAAAATCACTGTAACCAAGATATTCACAAAATTCTATGACCACCTAGCCCACACACACACACACACACACACACACACACACACACACACACACACACACACACACACACACATATACACACACACACACACACACATACATACATACACACACACACACACACACACACACACACACACACACACACACACACACACACACACACACACACACACACACACACACACACACACACACACACACACACACACACACACACAAAGGGATCTGGACAGGCTGCAGACCTGGTCCAGCAATTGGCTCCTGGAGTTCAATCCCACCAAGTGCAAAGTCATGAAGATCGGGGAAGGGCAAAGAAGGCCGCAGACGGAGTACAGTCTAGGGGGTCAGAGACTACAAACCTCACTCAAGGAAAAAGATCTTGGGGTGAGTATAACACCAGGCACATCTCCTGAAGCGCACATCAACCAAATAACTGCTGCAGCATATGGGCGCCTAGCAAACCTCAGAACAGTATTCCGACATCTTAATAAGGAATCGTTCAGGACCCTGTACACCGTGTACGTTAGGCCCATATTGGAGTATGCGGCACCAGTTTGGAACCCACACCTAGCCAAGCACGTGAAGAAACTAGAGAAAGTGCAAAGGTTCGCAACAAGACTAGTCCCAGAGCTAAGAGGTATGTCCTACGAGGAGAGGTTAAGGGAAATCAACCTGACGACACTGGAGGACAGGAGAGATAGGGGGGACATGATAACGACATACAAAATGCTGAGAGGAATTGACAAGGTGGACAAAGACAGGATGTTCCAGAGATTGGACACAGTAACAAGGGGACACAGTTGGAAGCTGAAGACACAGATGAATCACAGGGATGTTAGGAAGTATTTCTTCAGCCAGAGTAGTCAGTAAGTGGAATAGTTTGGGAAGCGATGTAGTGGAGGCAGGATCCATACATAGCTTTAAGCAGAGGTATGATAAAGCTCACGGCTCAGGGAGAGTGACCTAGTAGCGATCAGTGAAGAGGCGGGGCCAGGAGCTCGGACTCGACCCCCGCAACCTCAACTAGGTGAGTACAACTAGGTGAGTACACACACACACACACACACACACACACACACTTTTCTCAATATCTCTTAAGAAATATTCTCTCATCGAAAACCTTTATCATCTCACTACACAACAACCCCAAGATTACTTCGAACACTCTCATAAATCATTTGTATACTCACATAAACACCTTTGAACATTTCCAAACAAACACTAAAACATTTCCAAGACAACATTTTGAATACTCCCAAATAAGATTTATCATCTCTAATTTATCTACACTTTCATATTTCATTAAATTACAACTCATCACCCAAAACTCCTCCCTCATTCTCCAGATTTTTACAACAGTATCACAAAAAGTAACTCAGACACCTTACTTTGAACTACACCAAAAACGCCATCATTTACCTTTGAATACTCCAAAAGCATCATTCGAATACCCCCAAGGATACACCTGTCAAGACCACACAACCCAGCAGTCATGTCGACGTGATCCACATCTTCATAAAAAAATAATTACCAGGTAAAGATCCTGTTTTACCTGCATGGTAAATATCTGTTGTTGAAACACATCACAAATATATCATGTGGCAGGTCAAACTAATACACAATCACTTTACTAAGTTCATGTTAACTATTCATCAACAAAAAATATTAATACAATTTACCCACCAAATTTATGTTATAATCATCAAAACATAAAATTGTTTTACACATTTTTTTTCTCAAACTGAATATTCATACCACATTTATCATTTCTCATCTATGTTACATATCACATTTCTCACCCTCATCATCCCTAAAACATCCTTTCTTATTCATCCGTATATCACCAAGAGATATTTTATCCCGACGACCCATCTCGACACTAGGAGCCAGAGTGTAGTAGGTGGTGTTGGAGTGGTGATGGTTGCTCTGGCTCCTACGTCGTGATGGCTCGTCGGGGTTAAAACATCTCTAGGTGATATACGGATGAATAAGAAAGGATGTTTTAGGGATGATGAGGGTGAGAAATGTGATATGTAACATAGATGAGAAATGATAAATGTGGTATGAATATTCAGTTTGAGAAAAAATATGTGTACAACAATTTTATGTTTTGATGATTATAACATAAATTTGGTGGGTAAATTGTATTAATATTTTTTTGTTGATGAATAGTTAACATGAACTTAGTAAAGTGATTGTGTATTAGTTGGAGGTGTGTGACTTAGTTCTGGTAATGTCTCATGACATGGTAAATTTTTTTGTGCTTATGTCTTATATTTATTGTCAATATGTCAATTATAGGTTTTGGTGTATGTCTTAGATATGATGTGTATGTCTTAGTTGGAGGTGAATGTCTTAGATTTGGTGTGTATGTCCCATGTCTTAAATTTGCGATTGAAATGTATAAGTTGTGGGTGTCTGTGTATTATTTTTATTTTTGGTGGTGAAGATATGTTATAGTGCTCATGTTATTTTATAGATGTTGGTGGAAGTGTCGTGGTATTTTTGTGTATGTCTTATTTTTGTGCGAATGTTTAAAAAATAAGTGTTTTTTGTGATCATAGTAGTTTTGAGATGAATAATCTTAGATTTTTGGTGATCTTGGTGAAGAGTGTTGATAGATGATGGTAAACATGATATGGAAATGGTGATCGTGATTTTTATGTGAATGTTTATATAAAAATGGGTGATTTCTGTGATCTTAGTGGTGGGGTCATGAAATCTGGTAATTGTCTTGGTTATAGTGTTCTTAGATATTGTGGGTACAACAGGTTGAAACAAGGTGGGTTGGGTGTGATGTGACCACCAAGTAAACACAGATGGGAGTGTGACGTCACTGGAGGTGACCTCGCCAGTCCTGTGGGGTGTGACATCGTGTGTTGGTGGTAGTGAGGCGAGTGCGCTTAGATATTGTCAAATATGATTTTTATGTGTGAATGTTTATAAGAAATGAGTGTTTTCTGTGGTATTAGTGGTTTTTGAGGTAAGTGAATATGAGCGTTTGTTGATGGTGGTTGTCTTAGATTTATGTGTGTACAAGATATATTTTCAGTTGATGGTGATCATGTACTAGGTGTTTGAGTACAGTGGACCCCCGCATAGCGAACTTAATCCGTGCAAGAGGGCTGGTCGTTATGCGAAATGTTCGCTATGCGAATTAATTTTCCCCATAAGAAATAATGGAAATAAAATTAATCCGTGCAAGACACCCAAAAGTATGAAAAAAATTTTTTTTTACCACAAAAAAATGTTAATTTTAGTACACACAAACTGAAAAAGGCATGCACAATTACATGACACTTACTTTTATTGAAGATCTGGTGATGATTGATGGGATGGGAGGAGGGGAGAGAGAGTGTTAGTGTTTAGAAGGGGAATCCCCTTCCATTAGGACTTGAGGTAGCAAGTCCTTTTCCGGGGTTACTTCCCTTCTTCTTTTAATGCCACTAGGACCAGCTTCAGAGTCACTGGACCTCTGTCGCACAACATATCTGTCCATAGAGCTCTGTACCTCCCGTTCCTTTACGATTTGTCTAAAATGGGCCATAACATTGTCATTGAAATAGTCACCAGCACGGCTTGCAACAGCTGTGTCAGGGTGATTTTCATCCATAAAGGTTTGCAGTTCAACCCACTGTGCACACATTTCCTTAATTTTTGAAGTAGGCACAATGGATTCCACAACTGGCATAGGCTTCTCAGGGTTAGCCCCAAACCCTTCAAAATCTTTCTTAATTTCCATACTAATTCTCACCCTTTTTACCACAGGGTTGGCACTAGAAGCTTTCTTGGGGCCCATGGTCACTTATTTTCCAGAAACAGCACCGAAAACACTGTAATAATACGAAATATTCCGAGTGTATGCTTGAATGTTACCGCGGAGGCTGGCTGGTAAACAATGGACGTGTCTCGGACGAAGGTCGCTGAGCGGGTTTTTGTCCACTATGCGGGGCAAAATTTTGGCGAACAAAGCGTTCGCTATGCGGATTGTTCGCTATGCAAGGCGTTCGCTATGCGGGGGTCCACTGTATTAGGTTTGTGTTCATGCTTTTTTTTTATGCGCCCATGGGGAGGGAGTTCTTGGTAATAGAGATTTGAGGGGATTTCTATAAAAGAGTGTTAGATGGTGATGTTAAACTTAGTTTCTGGTGATTTTGACGGTGTCTTCGTAGTATTCATTGGTGATTTGGTAGCAATCAGTAGTGTTTTGAGAGTATTCAGAGGTGTTTGATGGTGTTTTGGAAGGTGTTCAAATGATGTGCAGAGTATTTTTTGAAGATGCTCAGTGGTGTTTTTGGTGATGTTTAGAGTTGGTTCAAAGTTAGTCAGTGTGTTAGTTATGGTAATGTCTCATGTCATAAGTGTATGAATTAGTTTTTTTGTGCTAATGTTGTAAAGTCTGGAGAATGAGGGAGGAGTTTGGTTGATGAGATGTAATTTCGGTTAATGAAATGTGTAAGTGTGAATGAGAATGTAAATAGGTGGGTGAGTTAGAGAAGACAAAATGTTATGTGATCTTAGTAAAAGTATAGATAGTTTTAGTGATCTTCGTTATGATGATGTTTTAAGAGAATGTGTACAAAAAATGTGTGATCTTAGTGGTTGGGTTATAGAATTTGGTAAACGTCTTGATTGTGGTGATCTTAGATATTGGAGATATAACAGACATGTGTTTGTGTTAGTTTTGGTAAAATGTCTCATGTCATAAGTGTCTGAGTTAGTTTATGTGATAATGTTGTAAAGTCTGGAGACTGAGGGAGTAGTATGGTGGACGAGTTGTAATTTCAGTTAATGAAATGTGTAAGTGTAGATAAATTTAGAGATGATAAATCTTATTTGGGAGTATTCAAAATGATATTTTGGAAGTGCTTCAGTGTTGCTTGGAAATGTTCAAAGGTGTTTATGTGAGTATTCAAATGATTTATGAGAGTGTTCGAAGTAATCTTGGGGTTGTTCTGTTGTGAGATGATAAAGGTTGTGGATGAGAGAATATTTCTTAAGAGATATTGAGAGAAGGTGGTCTCAAATGATGTATGAGAGTGTTTTGAATGTGTTCAAAGTAAAGTGAGGTGTGTGTGTGTGTGTGTGTGTGTGTGTGTGTGTGTGTGTGTGTGTGTGTGTGTGTGTGTGTGTGTTAGGTGGTCATAGAGTTTTGTGAATATATTGGTTACAGTGATTTTAGTGGATTTGAGATAGGTGATGAGATGCATTTGTGGATGTGAAATGTGATTTTTGTGTGTGTTCAGAAGAGGTGTGTTGGGAGATGGGTGAGTGGATGTAAAGAAATGTGGGTGAGATGGAGAGTGGTATGGGGAGGGTTGTATTAGAAATTTAATGAAAAATGGGGAGATTTTACTGAAAATAAAGGTAATATGTGAATATTTTAAAAAGAAATTATAGAATTGAAAAGTTATGATATATTGGAAAAGAATGGAGGGTGTTGAAACATGTCGCAGTAGTTGGGTAGTGAGATTAGTTGTTGTGAGTATAATATCAATTTATGTGGATACAAGGAGATGGGTATGGAGAGGATTTATTAGAATTTTAGTAATGTAAAGAGGAATGTGTATTACATTTAAGATTCAGTAAAAAGAAGGGGAAAACTTTGTATCTAATAAATTGTGAATAAATTGGTAAGTGATAAGGGTTGTGGGTAATGTAGTGGATTTGAGATACATTGTTTGTTTTTGTGGGTGATGTGGATTGTGGGGTGTTGGGGGTTGTGGGTGTTGTTGTCGCATCGCTGTTGGGCCGTGCGGACGCACTGCGCAGTAGCTCCCACTACACCTGGTTTCTGCGCATTTTCACTGTTCAGACATGGCGGAGTACACCGGCAGGAGAATTAATACAGTCTGCATTGAGCTGTTGAAGGGTTCTCTGAGCCCTGATACGACGAACGTCCTTCTTCCTGCGATTATTAGGGATTTATATGGAATCCCTAATGAGGAGCTGTATGGTGTGGCTCTTAATGGGATGAAACGAGTTTTTGTGAAGTTCCTGAGGACTAGCTACTACAGCAGTGTGGTGGAGGAGTATCAGGAACGCCGAATGTGCCTCAACTCGACGATGGATGTATGCATGCATGACGTGTCTACTTACTACACGTGGGTACGAGTGAGGAATGTACCCTTTGAGGCAACTAAGTTTAGTATAGTGGAAGTTTTTAGAAAATATGGAGTCATTCATGAAGCTAGAGGAGGGGTATGGCGGGATGGACCATATGAGGGCCTCCCGGAAGGGTCATACAACATCAAGATGACCTTGAAGACGCCTATACCTTCGTATGTCATGTTGACAGGCACCAGAAATCAGGTATATGTGTCGTATGTGGGGCAGAGGAGAACGTGTCGTCTTTGCGGCTCTTATGACCATATAGCGGCGCAATGTGCACGTAGAGTTGCCCCAGGGGTGTCAGCCCCGGTAGAGGAGGTCCAGCAAGCGAGTGTGGTGGAGGCGGCGAAGACTGGGACTCCTCTATGGAGTGAGGAGGTGGAGAAGGAGGGTGAACAGATGGGGACGTGTGTCACTCTCCCGGTGGAGGATGGAGATCCTACTCCAACGCCTGTGGTGGTGGCGGAAGTGGTGGAGTCGACACAGGAGGTGTCCTTGGAGTCAGTGCTCCAGGAATTCTTGGAGGAGGCTTTGGTAGGAGAGGACATGGATGGACGGACCAGTGAAAAGCAGCAATTGCAAGGGCAGAGTGAGAAGACGGAAGTAGCAGGGAATACTAGAAAGGATACACTTGTAGTGGCAGAGGTGCACAGGGAGGATGTACCTGAGGAAGAGATGGCTGTGGGAGGCAGCTCTAGGAAGCGGCCAGCGGGGTTGACTGAATTAGATGATGTTTTAACACCTGGGCAAAGACCAGGCAAGAAGGCATGGGCAGAGGTGGTTCGCAAATCCCCTACAGGGGGGGGGAGTACAGGAAAAATCGGGGGGGGAGAGACAAGGGGGGGTAGGGGGTCTTATTAAAAAGAGTAATAAGGAAAGTGTGAGCAGCTTGAAGGGAAGTGTGAGCAAGCCACAGCGGCACAGAGGTAAGCCGCCTTTCCTTGACCATTCAGGTGTGTAACGTTAAATGCTAATGGCCTAAAGACTGAAGTAAAAAGGGTATGGTTGGAGTGGTTCCTCAAAAGGTATGACGTGGATGTTTGTTTCCTACAGGAGCATAACCATAAGTCTGGTAGTGAGTTGCGATTGAGAGGATATAAGTTGTTTGTAAGCATGGCAATGCTTTTAAAGGGAGGAGTGGCTGTTTTAGTAAAGGAGACCAGTCCATTGCGAGTCATGGGGTGGGAGGAGGGGGGAGGGGGGAGGGTTGTTCGGGTGGATGGGTGGTGGGGGGAGAGCAGGGTATGTTTTGTGGGAGTTTATATGCCCGCGATTGGTAACGTGAGGATAAAAACAGACTTTGTTCGGGATGTATTGTTATACTATCTCAGGGGTTTACCTGCTATCGCGATAATTGGAGGTGATTGGAATTGTGTGATTAGGCATGCAGACGTCATACCTAGGGGGGCGGGGTGCGTGTTGGGTGTCTTACGGGATGCATTGCGTGATGTCGGGGTTGTAGATGTGGTCGGCAGGGGGGGGTATCAGGTCGAGCACACCTATGTACAGGGGAGTTATGAGGCAAGGTTGGATAGGATTTATGTGAGGCAGGGGATAGGAGTGGAGAGGGTTAGAACAGTAGACGTGGGTTTATCTGACCACAGAGCAGTGTTGGCTGACCTTCGGGTGGATGGTATTCCGAGAATATATCAGAGTTATTGGAAATTAAATGTGAGGCTTTTACAGGAGGAAGATCAAGGTTGGTCCTTTCAGACATGGTGGAAAGGGTTTTGGGAGGCTAGGGATGAGGAGGTGGATTTGCTAGATTGGTGGGAGTTGCAGGCAAAGGTGCAGATTGCAGGATTTTTTAAGAAGAGGGGCAGGGAACGGGCACGCTGGAGGTTTGGATTGCAGAATTATTTAGAGGGCCAGTTGAATGAGTGTGATGGGGGGGGGGGTCGGGCGGGTGTGGGAGGAGTTATGGGGGAACTTAGAAGTCGTTTAGTGGAGATGCATAATGAACGTTTTGATGCACTCAGGGTCAGGGCAGGATTGGAGGATGTACTAAAAGGTGATAGGCCAACCGGGTATGTACTCCGAAAATTCAAGGACAGACAGTTGAGGAATACGGTGGCACATATTGTCGTGGAGGGAGGGGAGGGTTATGTGCAGGGACAGGGTCTCTCTGACACAGATTCTATCAGTAGGTATGCTGATTATTGGTTTACGGAGAAATGGAAGAGAAGGGGAGGGGTGGTTGGGTTAGAAACATTTAGAGCTATAGGGGTTCAGCAGGGTATGGGGCAGGGGGATCGGGATTTGTTGGAGGGAGGCATTACGGGGGCAGAGGTGGGGGAGGTGGTGAATGGGTTGAGTCAGGGGAAGGCACCGGGAATAGATGGGTTATCTAATGATTTTTACAGAGCACATTGGGAGGATCTCAGGGAGTGCCTAGTGGCGGTTCTGAATTATATGATGAAACGTGGTAGAATGGCGCAAACGCAGAGAACTGGGGTTGTTGTTTTGGTGCCAAAGAAGGGGGGAGAGGAGAAGGGTTTGGGAGATTATCGTCCGTTGTCGTTAATGTGTACGGATTACAAAATTTTTGCGAAGGTATTGGGTAACAGATTAAAGAAGGTAATTGGGAGTAGCGTACATGAGGGGCAGTATGGGATACCGGGACGGACTATGAAGAATGGGCACAGTGTGATAAGGGATTTTATAGAGAACTGCCAGGGAGGGGGCGTCCTTGGATTGGATTGGGCTCAGGCCTATGACTGTGTGAAGAGGGACTTTTTGTGGGGCTGTTTGGAGAAATTGGGTTTTGGAGGGGGGGTAGTGAGGTGGGTGCGCACTCTATATGAGGGGGCTGTCATGAGGGTGCAGGTTAATGGAAAGCTGGGGGGGGCGGTGATGATGGAACAGGGATTAAGGCAGGGTTGCCCGCTGTCGCAGTTGCTCTTTGCATGTGTGCAACATCCTTTCTTTGAGGCTGTGGAGGAAGAATTGCAGGGGGTAGGGGGGGGAAGAATGGGGGGAATAGTAGGTTATGTAGATGACACAACTGTGTTAGTTACGAGTGGGGAGGCTTTAAGAAGGGTGGGAGAGGTGATAAGGAGTTTTGGGAAGCTTTCAGGAATGGTAGTTAATTTAGCAAAGTCTAGGTTATTGGAAGTAGGAACATGGGTTGGGGGGAGATTGGGGGAGGAGATGGGATGGATGGTTTGTGACAGAATTAGGGTGTGTGGGATATGGTATATGAAGCAGTTGCAGGAATGTAGGAGGATTAACTCAGAAACAGTCACGAGTAGGGTTATAGGCAAGTTAAAAGGTTTGAGGGTCAGTGAAGTGGCGTTACAGCAGAGGGCGTTGGTAATTAACTCGGTGGTGTATAGTAAGGTCTGGGGTGTGGCGGAGGTGTTCCCTTTGAGGGTGCAGGATATACAGGAAATACAGAGGAGGGTGTTGAGGTTTGTGTGGGGGTTTGGGAGGGCCTGGTTGTCCAAGGATGTGGTCATGACGGAGGTGAAACGGGGGGGACTAGGATTGTTGGCCTTAGGGCCTAGGGTAATGGCATTATATATCAAGCAGAGGTATCTAAGAGTGGGGGGGGGAGAGGGGTGTTAGGGTGGATAGGGTGATGAGGGATGCTAGAAACTGGTGGTGTGGTAGGGATTTGAGAAAGTGTGAAGATGTAATAAGATTCATGTTGACAGTGGGGCAGGTTAAAAGTTTGAAGGTAAACACGGTGGTGGGTGTGGTGTGGGGAAGGGGTGTATTGCAGGGGGTCGCAGTATACCCCATGTATAACTGGAGGGTCATATGGGGGGAGTTCAGGAAGCTTAGGATACCAGCAAGGGTTAGGGAGATGGTATACCGTTTTCTCATGGGTGTGGTTGCATCTAAGCACATGTTGCATAAGATGGGGTTGGTGAGAGAGGCAACATGTTTATTCTGTGGGGAGGAGGAAACTGCCTATCATGTGGTATATTTTTGTTCATCTTTGGGCGTGGTGAGAGTCTGGATGGCGGGGGTTATTAGGTTGTTGGGGGGGGGGGAGTTGGTCTTTTCTTAGATCTTTGTCGATGGATGTTAGTGGGGTTGCAAGTGAAGTGGGGAGGGCTTTGATGTATGTTATGGCAGATTATTTGCATGTTTCTTGGGGTATGAGGCAGATTACAGGGCAGTTGAGGATAAAAGCGTTAGCAGCAAGGTTCTTTAGGACAAGGTGTAGGAATAGATTAATATATGGGGGAAGATGGGAATCAAGTTTTTCGGTAGGTTATCGTAATCTCACTGTAGCACAACTTCTCAGGGAACAGGGGGGGGGGGGGCAAGGGACGGGTCTCCTTTAATGTGAGGGGGGCGGTGTAAGGTTGTGCTAGTAGTGTGGAAGGTGATGAGAGAGTGAGCTAGTGAGAGCGTACATTCGTGAACTGGTTATGTTCCTGAGAGTTATTTATATTTGCGTTCAGTACCATGGTTTCATTCAATAACACCTGGAACGTCATACATTTACATATTTTGGTTTGGGGATATTATTGCACTCACTGTCAAGGATAGGTGGCTTACGCAGCTGTTATGGTGTTTTATGTCAGGCAGTACTAAACATGTACAAAAATGGTACTGCCAGTACTGCCTCTTTATTGATATGAGATGTGTTAAAAAATTAAAATAAAACAAGGAAACACTGTACGTCAAGAGTACGTTAGTATCGGATGATGCTTGTATATTTGTAGTTTTAAACACGTAGCTGCAAGTACTTTCCTTATAGCCCTTGTGGCTTAGCGTTTCTTTTGATTTTAATAATAAAAAAGTACTTTCCTTTAAAGCTGTACTCCTATATAGAAGAAGGATTGTAATACTTTTCACACATTCATGTAGTGAATTTACAATGTCAAGGATGTTTAATTTGTGTTTCAGATAGGGATAGGATTTTATGTCCAGTCATTGGCAAGTTTGATCTTAAGCTAGGATTTAGTTAGTTGTAGAGGAGTGTTTCAATATGATAATTCTAGTCTTGGATTATATTAAATATTTACATAAGCTAGTTTTTAAACTGAGGCAGCATGTAATGTATTCTCTTATATTTTACGAGTAAACTCCATGTTATGCAATGTAATGACAGTTTGAAGTTCATGGTTGATGCTTTATTATTATTGATATTAAATATTGTGGGTGTATATCCTTCCGCTTATACAGGTGTGTATAGCAATGTAATGTCCATATTTGTTTTCCTATGTACTTTTATATTTTTGTGTTTTGTTTTGTTCATGCTTCACCAACTTCTGGTAAATACTCATTAGGGTTTAATGAGGTAAGGGTATAACCCTAATTGTTAGGATACTTAAGGTATTTCTTAGAACGGTGCATGTAAATATTTTTGTCTGCACTGGCATTATTAATTATTGTAAGAGGAGGGGTTTTGTAGGACATGTTGTTGGATGTGTAACTGGTGGTAATATGGCTTCAGCTATAGTGTTATTTTAAGTAATGGGATTGTGTGATAGAGGATTTTGTTAATATCCAGTATAGTTCTTCTTTTATTAAACTCTTATACATTCTTGTATTTGTTGTAAGTAAATGAGTGGGCAATGAACTGGATTATATGAGAATGTCTTTGTATATAAACTTCCATGTACAATGTAAATAAGTGTGACATTCTTTGGATTATATAGCCTTTTGTGTTATAAGATACTGGTTGTATTTTATGGATATAATAAACCCACCTGTATGTTCAGGTGTGGTTTGTCCTTAGTGTAGTTACATGTATGTTCGGTTTTTTTTTTTTGGGGGGGTATCAAACATTTAAAGTTGAACGTGTGTTTCTTATGTATAAGTTTAGTGCTGGGATAGGGAACGTGGATTTGTTTTGTTTTATAGTATTTAATGGGGTATCAAACATTTAAAGTTGAACGTGTGTTTCTTATGTATAAGTTTAGTGCTTGGGATAGGGAACGTGGATTTGTTTTGTTTTATAGTATTTAATGGTTAACATGTCTTTGGTTATGTGACGTATGTATAGCATACATGTATAATGTGTATTGTGTTTTTTAAATAAAATATAAAAAAATGTTATAAGTGGGTTGTTGTGGGTTGTGGGTATTGTTGTCGAACTAGAGATATTCGAAAAAGATGTTATAAGTGAGTTGTTGTTGTGACTGATGAAATTAATTAAAACGAGAAAAAATTGTGGGTTGTGGGTGTTGTGGGTGTTGTGGGTTGTGGGTGTTGAGGGTGTTGTTGTCGAACTAGAGATACCGAAAATATGTTATAAGTGGGTTGCTGTTGTGGGTGTTGTGGGTTGTGGGTGTTGTGGGTTGTGGGTGTTGTGGGTTGTGGGTGATGTGGGTTGTGGGTGTTGTGGGTTGTGGGTGTTGTTGAACTAGAGTTGCTGAAAAGTGATTATAAGTTGTGGGTTGTTGTTGTGACTTTTTCTGATGAAATTAGTTAAAACGAGAAAAAAGTGTTTTAGTAGTATTCAGTGGTGTATTTGGGAGTACTCAAATGGTGTTTGAGACTATTCAAAGGTGTTTTTGAAGGTGTTCAAATGATGTGCAAGAGTATTTATGAAGGTGTTCTGGGAGTATTCAGTGTGATTTGGGGGTATTCGAATGATGCTTTTGGAGTATTCAAAGGTAAATGATGGTGTTTTTGGTGTAGTTCAAAGTAAGGTGTCTGAGTTAGTTTTTGTGATACTGTTGTAAAAATCTGGAGAATGAGGGAGGAGTTTTGGGTGATGAGTTGTAATTTAATGAAATATGAAAGTGTAGATAAATTAGAGATGATAAATCTTATTTGGGAGTATTCAAAATGTTGTCTTGGAAATGTTTTAGTGTTTGTTTGGAAATGTTCAAAGGTGTTTATGTGAGTATACAAATGATTTATGAGAGTGTTCGAAGTAATCTTGGGGTTGTTCTGTAGTGAGATGATAAAGGTTTTCGATGAGAGAATATTTCTTAAGAGATATTGAGAAAAGTGTGTGTGTGTGTGTGTGTGTGTGTGTGTGTGTACTCACCTATTTGTACTCACCTATTTGTGGTTGCAGGGGTCGAGTCCTAGCTCCTGGCCCCGCCTCTTCACCGGTTGCTACTAGGCCCTCTCTCTCCCCGCTCCATGAGCTTTATCAAACCTCGTCTTAAAACTGTGTATGGTTCCTGCCTCCACTACGTCATTTTCTAGGCTATTCCACTGCCTTACAACTCTATGACTGAAGAAATACTTCCTACTATCTCTCTGACTCATTTGTGTCTTCAACTTCCAATTGTGGCCTCTTGTTTCTGTGTCCCCTCCCTGGAACATCCTGTCTTTGTCCACCTTGTCTATTCCACGCAGTATTTTATATGTCGTTATCATGTCTCCCCTGACCCTCCTGTCCTCCAGTGTGGTCAGGCCGATTTCCCTTAATCTTTCCTCATAGGACATTCCCCTTAGCTCTGGAACTAACCTTGTCGCAAACCTTTGTACTTTCTCTAGTTTCTTGACGTGCTTTATCAAGTGCGGGTTCCAAACAGGTGCTGCATACTCCAGTATGGGCCTGACATACACGGTGTGTGTGTGTGTGTGTGTGTGTGTGTGTGTGTGTGTGTGTGTGTGTGTGCGTATGTGTGTGTGTGTGTGTGTATGTATGTGTGTGTGTGTGTGGGGGGGGGCAGGTGGTCATAGAATTTTGTGAATATCTTGGTTACAGTGATTTTAGTGGATTTGAGATGGGTGTTATTCTGTTATGTTGATCTTAGTTTATGGTGATTTTGGTGGTGTTTTGACTGTATTCAGTGGTGTTTTAGTAGTATTCAGTGGTGTATTTGGGAGTACTCAAAATGATATTTTGGAAGTGTTTCAGTGTTGTTTGGAAATGTTCAAAGGTATTTTTGTGAGTATTCAAATGATTTATGAGAGTGTTTTGAAGGTGTTCAAAGTAAAGTGAGGTGTGTGTGCGTATTAACTTCGTAATGTGTAAAATTGTGACTAGTGAATTTATCGAAAAGTGGTTATAAGTGTTGTTGTGACTTTTTCTGATGAAATAGTTAAAACGAGAAAAATGTCTAGACTTGTGTTGTATTTTGTAAAGAAATTTGTGGATTGTTGTGGGTATTAACGAAAAAAATGTGAAATTATTTGGGTTATCCTGGGTTAAGAGTGAAAATGTTTTCCCTATGTTGTATATGAAATGTATTGGTTGTATAATAAATAGTGTTATCCTGCATTTTAAGTTAATGTATGCTCGACAAGATTCAGCCTGTGTGCGGGGTCATCACGTGACGTCACTGTCATAGGGGGAAGTCGACAAGATTCAGCCTGTATGTGTGAGGTCATCACGTGACGTCACTGACCGCCGAGTAAACACAGGTGGGGTGACGTCACACTTGTTTAGACCTGTAGTAAGAGAAAGTAGCATGCCCCATAGGAGGAGTTTATTTGAATGCTTACCCCCAGAGGGGGGAATCCAAAAATTTGATCCAAGGAGATGGAGTCTTGGTATTATCGAGAAAAACTTGATCCGAGGAATTGGAGCAGGGAATTTGGGGGTGGAAGGAGGGGTACCCAAAAACTTGATCCAAGGAGATGGAGTCTTTGTATTATCGAGAAAACCTTGATCCATGGGAGTCCATTTTGAATGCTTACCCCCAGAGGGGGGAATCCAAAAAACTTGATCCGAGGAGATGGAGTCTTTGATATCGAGAAAAACTTGATCCGAGGAGATGGAGATCATAAGAAAATGAAATTCAAAAAAAAATTTGGAATGGGGGTGAAAGTGGGAGGGGGAACCTCAAAAATTTGATCCGAGGAGAGCACAAGAAATTTGAAAAAAATCGGAAAAAAATTCGGGGAGCGGGGGCGATCCGGACGACGCTGCAGAAGGCACAGCAGAAGGCATGGGCGGGCGCGACGGGCGGGCGGGCGCGAGGGCGCGGCAGGGTGGGTGGGTCGGCGCAAGGGCAGGGGCCTGGGGGGGCGCGGGTGGGGGGCGCGGGGGGCACGGGGGGGGGTCGTGGGTGGGGGTCGTGGGTGGGGTTGTGGGTGGGGTCATGGGTGGGGTCGTGGGTGGGGTCGTGGGTGGGGTCAAGGTCATTAGCATATAGGTGTGAAAAGGAGCCACTCAGGAATAGACCGCTCTGTAGAATGAGCCACTGAGCCACACCCCTTTTCAGGAGGAGCCACTCAGGAATGGACCGCTCTGTAGAATGAGCCACTGAGCCGCTTTCAGTACTACTAACACTCATCACCAAGATCACCAAAAATCTAAGATCATTCATCTCAAAACTACTATGATCACTGAAAACACTTATTTTTTAAACATTCGCACAAAAATAAGAAATACACAAAAAATCCACGACACTTCCACCAACATCTATAACATAACATGAGCACTATAACACATCTCCATCACCAAAAAAATAAAAATAATACACAGACACCCACAACTTATACATTTGAATCACAAATTTAAGACATGAGACATACACACCAAATCTAAGACATTCACCTCCAACTAAGGCATACACATCATAACTAATACATACACCAAAACCTATACTTAACATATTGACAATAAATATAAGACATAAGCACAAAAAAAAAATTCACCATGACATGAGACATTACCAGAACTAAGTCACACACCTCCAACTAATACACATTCACTTTACTAAGTTAAGTTAAAGATTAGCCGGTAGTCTCCCGGCCCGGGCCTTTTCCAAGTGGTGGCCCGGCCTTGGCTCCCTCTTTAGGGAGTGTCTGAGACCTAAGTCTCCCATGGGAGGAGGCACAAGTACCTCCTCATCTTTGGGACCAACTGTCCCCAGGCCTAGTCACAAGCTAGGCCTCTCTGGTCTGCCATCCCCGCCCCAAGGGGGCAAATGGGAATGACAGTCTTATGAGCTAAAAGCTCGGGCTCAGGCACCTACCCTACCCTAGAAGGGTTAGGCATGGTGTCAATGCACTTTACTAATTATTATTATTATTAAAGATTAGCCGGTATTCTCCCGGCCCGGGCCTTTTCCAAGTGGTGGCCCGGCCTTGGCTCCCTCTTTAGGGAGTATCTGAGACCTAAGTCTCCCATGGGAGGAGGCACAAGTACCTCCTCATCTTTGGGACCAACTGTCCCCAGGCCTAGCCACAAGCTAGGCCTCTCTGGTCTGCCATCCCCGCCCCAAGGGGGCAAATGGGAATGACAGTCTTATGAGCTAAAGGCTCGGGCTCTGGCACCTACCCTACCCTAGAAGGGTTAGGCATGGTGTCGATGCACTTTACTAAGTTCATGTTAACTATTCATCAACAAAAAAAAATATTAATACAATTTACCCATCAAATTTATGTTATAATCATTAAAACATAAAACTGTTTTACACATTTTTCTCAAACTAAATATTCATACCACATTTATCATTTCTCACTTATGTTACATATCACATTTCTCATCCACATCTTCCCTGAAACATCCTTTCTTATTCATCCGTATATCTCCTTGAGATATTTTATCCCGACGACCCATTACGACGTAGGAGCCAGAGCAACCATCACCACTCCAAAACCACCTACTACACTCTGGCTCCTAGTGTCATGATGGGTCGTCGGGATAAAATATCTCTAGGAGATATACGGATGAATAAGAAAGGATGTTTCAGGGAAGATGTGGATGAGAAATGTGATATGTAACATAAGTGAGAAATGATAAATGTGGTATGAATATTTAGTTTGAGAAAAATGTGTAAAACAGTTTTATGTTTTGATGATTGTAACATAAATTTGATGGGTAAAGTGTATTAATATTTTTTTTTGTTGATGAATAGGAGAGTAATTTCTTGTATAGCTAACATACATGTACCTATTGTTGTGATCTGATCGTAGTTCAAATCCCGCCCGTGGTATGGTTTGTTTGCAATCGTATCATTACGGTTTCGTGAGTCAAACTTAATTAATATACGAGAAGTGTTTTTCTACAGTTTCGCATGTTAAATACAGTTTTCTGTGGTGTCAGTAAACCAGAGAGAACGTAACATTATAACCTTCAGCGTACACTTCTATATAGTTCTTTTATGCTCGGCTCAGACTGCCTCTCGGAATATGTCAGTTTTTGTTCATTTGGACGTCTGTATTATGTTTGTATGTCTAATACAATTTTTGAAGACATGTGACAGATGAATAAATACAATTGTCAATGATTGCGTAAAAATAACACACATTTTAAAGGGCCATGGCGTACATAGTCATTGCGTCTTCAAGGTCGTTCCTGGCTCCTCCTCCTTTTGTTTTCCTCTTTGGTTGGTCTGTCATAGCTCCTCCTATTTTGTATAGATGACAATGATTTTAATATATTACAGAGAAAAATAAAAAAAAAATAAGAAGGAATGGCTAAAATTCACTTCATGGGCTGGGATATACAAACTGAAGCGTCATCACGAGAAATGTTGTAGTGACTACAATTCAGTGTAGAAACATGGTAGGAAGATGAGTTACACCAAAATGTTGTCCCGTAGTTCAGTTGGTAACGCACTCAGCTCACATCCCGAGGTCCGTGGTTCGATTTCCGGTACAGGTGGAAATACCTTGGGCTTCTTTCGTTAAGACGCTTGCTGTCCCTGTTCACACAGCTCTATAGGTACTTTGGTGTTAGTTGACTGGTGTGGGTCGCATCCTGGGTGTTAGTTGACTGGTGTGGGTCGCACACCTAATTGCCCGAAATTCTCTGCATAACCAGGGGTTTCTATATAGTATGTCACTGATGCCAGTTTTGGTCTTTATAAGTTGTGGTCTGGTGGCTAAAGCTCCCGCTTCACACACGGAGGGCCCGGGTTCGATTCCCGGCGGGTGGAAACATTTGACACGTTTCCTTACACCTGTTGTCCTGTTCACCTAGCAGCAAATAGGTACCTGGGTGTTAGTCGACTGGTGTGGGTCGCATCCTGGGGGACAAGGTTAAGGACCCCAATGGAAATAAGTTAGACAGTCCTCGATGACGCACTGACTTTCTTGGGTTATCCTGTGTGGCTAACCCTTCGGGGTTAAAAATCCGAACGAAATCTTATCTTATCTTATCTTATCTTACATATAGAAATAAATATTATTGAATATTATTCTGCAAGCTTCACTAGTTTTTCGATTTTTTCTCGATATTTTTACCTGTCCGCATCTGCGCGGCGGCAATATCGATCCCCCTCCCCGAAATACTTCAAAATAAATTCTTCAAGTCTGAGGGACTGATCGCCTTACCTTTACATCTTCTCTGTATTCAACTGAAGAAACCTACTGCACAGGCGAAGCCTCCCGACGATAAAGATAACCATCCGTTGTACATATGTCTAACTCATTATGTGTTAATCCATCCCAAACCATACCCCCGGCCGGGATTGAACCCGCGGTCATAGAGTCTCAAAACTCCAGCCCGTCGCGTTAGCCACTAGACCAGCTAGCCACAATAAGATTCATCCAACTAGGTATATTTCTACACCATAGGAAAGTTAGCACAGGCACCTCTGTGACCACAAATGCAAGTTTTTACAGACGAATCTCCAGCTAGCGTGGCCGTGACGAACTCTAGCTCAAGTCCCTTCACTGCCGGTCTAGTGGCTAACGCGACGGGCTGGAGTTTTGAGACTCTATGACCGCGGGATCAATCCCGGCCGGGGGTATGGTTTGTTTGCAATCGTGTCATTACGATTTCTTGAGTCATTATGTGTTAAATATAATATTCATTGTACATAATACTGGATATGAATAGAACACTTCCCCACTAACTCTGTTCATTATATCTTGGATAATTTTCCAGACTTGGCCGTTTAGTTTCCAGAGAGCAACGGAGAGTTCTGGATCCTCGACCGAACACTGTGACTCCTATAACCACTTACAACCCACGTCCACCTCTCACAACCACACCCAACCCCAGGTGGAGAGGTGGGTAGCAAGGCAAAAGGAAAGAGAAAAAATGTGATAAATTTAGGGGAGAGAGAGAGTTTTATTTTCTTTCAGCCACACAGAATACAATAGAACTAATCTTTTTCAAGACAAATAGTTGTTAAAATTTAATGTAATGTGTTTATAACATCATGCAGTATGCTAGGGTGTGCGTTGTTCCTCGAATTAAAAGATATAGTTATGTGATAATTTTTATCTGCTAATGTGTGCCTCAGTTGAGGGACGAAATAGATATACAGTGTTTGCCCTCTCTCATATATATATATATATATATATATATATATATATATATATATATATATATATATATATATATATATATATATATATATATATATATATGTATATATATATGCATATATGTCGTGCCGAATAGGCAGAACTTGCAATCTTGGCTTAAATAGCCATGCTCATCTTGCCATATAGGACAAGCGAAAATTTGTGTATGCAATAATTTCACCATAATCCTTCTGAACCTAACGAAAAAAATATATTTGATTGTGTTTGTTTAGTATTAAATTATTATAAACGTATTTAAAATATATTAAGTTGGGTTAGGCTAAAATAAATTGCTCTTGTTATAATAAGGTTAGGTAAGTTTTCTAAGATTCTTCTGGTGCAAAATTAAAAATTTTTACATTAACATTAATGAAAAATATATATCTTAAAACGTATAAGAGAAAATTTTAGAAAGGAGTTAATTTTAAATGAGTTCTTGCTAATTGACCAGTTTTACATATTCGGCACGATATATATATATATATATATATATATATATATATATATATATATATATATATATATATATATATATATATATATATATATATATATATATATATATATATATATATATATATATATATATATATATTTATTTATTTATTTATTTATTTATTATTATCACACTGGCCGATTCCCACCAAGGCAGGGTGGCCCGAAAAAGAAAAACTTTCACCATCATTCACTCCATCACTGTCTTGCCAGAAGGGTGCTTTACACTACAGTTTTTAAACTGCAACATTAACACCCCTCCTTCAGAGTGCAGGCACTGTACTTCCCATCTCCAGGACTCAAGTCCGGCCTGCCGGTTTCCCTGAACCCCTTCATAAATGTTACTTTGCTCACACTCCAACAGCACGTCAAGTATATATAAATATAAATATAAATATAAATATATATATAAATTCTGTGAGTTCAGCTTTAATTTTCATTATAATAATTATCTATTTAAATGTAAATCAAAGTATAATTTTAATTTTTTTCTTAAATTTTCAGATATTTTAGTGACGATTTGCCCGATTACGATTATTACCCGTCAGACCTTCTTCACATAGCTTGACACTTATATCAGTCAAGACGATATAAATCTGTCAAGAGCATTCCTGTCACGGCCACACTGTTATCAAGGTTGCACCTGTCAAGACTGCACATGTCAGGATTACAAAAGAGATTAGGATTATATGTGTCAAGACTACACAGTCTGTCAAGACTACAAAACTTCTTATCATCACACCTGTCAAGAGCGGACACCAATCTAAACAACACATAGCACATCCGGGAACCTGTCAAAGCCACACAATCAATCAAGACCATACCTGTCACCACTATCAGTTTACTCACCCTGTCAACACCATACTTGTCAAGAAAGCTCCCAGGATGGCTACATCTCCCAGTTGTCACGACTAAATGTCATGACTACACAACCAGTCAAGACCACATTTTTCAAGACCACTCAACCTCCCACACAAGCTCTCAAAACTAAACCTGTCTAGACCACACATTGTCAAGATTACACTTGTTGGCATGCTCGTAATACCTATCAAGCTCACACAACTTGTCAAGACCATACAAACTGTCAAAATCCCATTACTGTAAATTCCACATACCTGTCAAGGTTAAGCATTATATAGGCTATGATTTTTTTAGCTGCACATCAGTCAACGCTACTGACAATGTTAAACCTGTCAAATAACACCAAAAAGCTAATCAGTCTTTCAATACATCACCTGTCATGACTATTCATGTTAAGACCACTTCTAACATATATGTCAAAGCCACTCACTTCTTAAGGTCTTACACTAGTCAGTACCACATCTGCAAGGGCCTCACATGTCAAGACCACACGCTTGTCAAGATCCGAAAATATGTCACGAAGACCTCTTGGGACCATACAATATAGTAATATAGCCATTCAAAACCGCATAGTATGTTAGGATTACCTACATCTTGTCAAGATATCGGAAGCTGTCAAGACCACACGCCTGTCAATACTGACATCTTGTCATGGTAACCATTCAAGACAACCCAGCATTTCAAGACCACACACTCTTGTCAAGATAACGCTACATATCGAAACCACACTTATGTCCACCATACACCCTCTCAAGGACCAATACCTGTCAAGATAACTTATCTGTTAATTCTACACGCTAACGTGCTAATGTTGCAAGCTGTCAAGATGACCACACAGCTTGTCAAGGTCACAAAACCTGTCAAACCCACACAATGTGAAGACCTCACGATCTCAGAGCTCTACAAATCTGCCAGGCTCACAAAGACCATAAGACCACAAACACATGTCAAAATCACTCACACATATGTAAAGATTACTCAGCCTTTCAAGGATACACCTGCCAAGACCACACAACCCAGCAGTCATGTCGACGTGATCCAGATCTTCAAAAAAAAATAATTACCAGGTAAAGATCCTGTTTTACCTGCATGGTAAATATCTGTTGTTGAAACTCATCACAAATATATCATGTGGCAGGTCAAACCGTTCGGCTCACGAACGTAAAGTACCGAGTCCCATCCCCGTACCGGCGGAACGTATGAACACGTATTCATTACACATGTTGCTATATCTGCCCACCTAGCAATGAGAATATGTGTATGTGTTAGCCTCAACTGTTGCATCGCATCCAGGAGAAAAATGATATGTAAGTGGGCAGGAAAATCTAGTTTTCAAGTGTTTGGCCAAATGTACCCGTGCAATGTACCCGTGCAATGTACCCGTGCAATGTACCCGTGCAATGTACCCGTGCAATGTACCCGTGCAATGTACCCGTGCAATGTACCCGTGCAAAGTACCCGTGCAATGTACCCGTGCAATGTACCCGTGCAATGCTCAAGACAAAAAAATTACTACGTGTATGTGATTCACATATCTTACAGCATTATTTATTGCTATTATATACAGCTGTACAGTTAAACGAAAACATAATTAATAAAAATTGTAATAGATAATGTTTTTCTTCGTTTATTCTTCCTGTGAAAATAACTCTGGGCTAATGAAAGTGGTGTCTGGGTTGATTTCTTTTTTTTTTATTCCAGTAATAATGGATAAATTCTCAGTGTGTTGTTAAGCTTCTGTGTATAATTCCACAGTAGGAACTGAAGGTAGCCGGGTTTTCCAGACACATTCCATCATACAGGATGGATGAAACTCATAGTGTTAATATCTGTCAGCCTGAGTTGGGCAGTTTACCTCGTATACAAGACGTATGATTTTTTGAGAAAATGTGACGACCACAGAATGGGTATGAAAATCTAAGTGTGCAATCCACCTCAACAACCACACTTCAGACCTCTGAACAATACTTTTAGTAACCTTGCACCTCCTTCTGATCTCTAAGCTATTGATTCTCTGCAAAATATTCACACTTTGGCCTCAGACATGACGTCTCCACTGCCTCCAGCCTTCTCCTTGTTGCAACATTCACCACCCATGCCTCACACCCATATAAGAGCGTTGGTATAACTATACCCTCATACATTCCTCTCTCTTTGCTTCCATAGATAATGTTCTTTATCTTCATAGACTCCTCAGTGCACCACTCGCCTTTTCCTCCCCTCGTTAATTCTATGGTTCACTTAGTCTTTCATAGACCCATCTGCTGACAAATAAACTCCCTGATGTATGAATACTTTCACTTCCTCAATATTTCCTCCCTCAATATTTCCTTCCTCTGTTATTCATTCTTTCATATCCTAATTTTTTTTATCCTCATATTTACTCTTAACTTCCTTCTTCTAAACACCCTTCTCAACTCATCCACCAACCTCTACAACTTCTCTTCAGAATCTTCCGAAAAAGCACAGTGTCATCAGCAAAAAGCAACTGTGACAACTCCCACACTGTGCTGGATACTTTATCTTTTTAGTCTCACACTTCTTCCCAAAACCCGAACATTTTTACCGATACTTATACTCAGTTTTCGGCCGATACTTATCCTTTTATTTTTTTAAATTTAAATAGCTATGTTTATTATATAAGGAAATGCTTATTGAATAATTGGCATTAAATAACACAGGAAGGTTAAATATTAAATAACTTAATTTCTCTTAGATGATAATGCCATTACTCATTACTTGGCGAGTTGTGTTAGTTGTTGATAGTGTGTGTGTGTGTGTGTGTGTGTGTGTGTGTGTGTGTGTGTGTGTGTGTGTGTGTGTGTGTGTGTGTGTGTGTGTGTGTGTGTGTGTATGTGTGTGTGTATGTGTGTGTATTAAACAAAGATAAACTTACCAGCCAGAACCTTGTATGAAGAAGTCGAAAATCATATTAAAACTAAACTTTGCAGTAACATACATTCAAACATCCTTAATTTTCTCTTGCAACAGAGACATTTTCAGGATATTATTTACCCACAACACACCAAGTTAATTCCTTTAGCTTCTAATGAGTCAACATCCACGTACTCTCTGAATATGTAATTAAAGCAGTAAACTCTAATATATGATCCTCCTAATATTGCTGCAAACTTCTTAAAAATAATTACAGCAAAGTCTAAAAGTCTAAAACTGGTTCTCTTTCCAATTACAAAAGCAACGACCACACTTTGTAATTGAATCAAATACAGTAATTTTAAATTTTCTGAAAAATTACTAATATCTGGGGTGGCAATATTACGTACTTCACCTACACAGTTATGATACTGTAAGTGTAACTATCTTGATACTGTGTATCTGTTATATATACGTACATAACCCGAGTTAATTGAGTGTTCTACACTCATAAATACCCTCGTGATTTGTGTTATGGAGACTCAGGTTCTAATTTCCTGTGTTAAATGCTCACATGTCTTGAGATAATTGCACGGTTAAATACAGCAGTGACCAGAGTCTGAGAGCTGGTTAATCGTGAGAGAGAGAGAGAGAGAGTGTGTGTGTGTGTGTGTACGCTCACACCTTGAGTATGCTCCACTTTCTTGGTTTGCCTGCCCCCCCTCTCATCTGCGACTGCTTGACAGAGTAGAGAACAGAGCAAGACGTCTCATCTCTCGCCTGGACCCATCCTGGATAGATCTGTCATTTCAGCAGAGCCTTCAACATAGGAGGGATGTGGGTGGCCTTACTGTTATGTACAAGGCCAATATTGTCAAAGTACCACACTTGGATCCACTTCGAGGACAGCGTGAAACGGGCAGAAAGCAGCAACTTCACTCTGGCTGTACCCTTCTCCAGAACATCACTCCATCTGAGATCCTATATACCCAGGATGACTCGAGTATGGAACACATTCATACAGCATAATGATGTCAACGAGATAAAGTCAGTTGATCAAATGAAAATGTTGGCCCACAGATGACTCCAACTTCATCCTGTTCCCTACTTGTATGTCTCATAACAATAAAAATGCTTTCAAATGAGCTGATGTAGGTAACAGCTCTTAGCTTGCCAATAAAGTTAGGAATCCTTAACCTGTAAATAGCTTGTCAATAAAGCTAGGGATCCTTAACCTTGTCAAACCCTGTGTAAAAAAAAGAGAGAGAGAGAGAGAGAGAGAGAGAGAGAGAGAGAGAGAGAGAGAGAGAGAGAGAGAGAGAGAGAGAGAGAGAGAGAGAGAGAGAGAGAGAGAGAGAGATACGGAGGTACTGTTTTTGGTGCTGTAAATGATTTAGAAACCCGACAAGGTGAAGAACGAGATGTTTTTTTAAAACATTTGCAAATATTTATTAGGAATAAAGATTCCCACATACAGCACAAGTGTCTTGTTCTTCACTGTCTTTGATGTTCGTCATGGCTGGTTATATTTGACATCGAAGTCATTCGGGGAAAATCACCAAACCCGTGTTTATGTAGACAGATCAAGCGCTGAATAGTGCTGGCACTGTGGAACGAGAGTCAGGCTAGACTATATAGGGTAAGGGGTAAGGGATGCAGCATAATGGTGGTGCCTTAAGACACATGTAAAAGTTGAAGGGTCATGGCAGTAGTGACCACTGACTGAACGCTGCCGAACTTAAGTGATCTGAGTATTGTGGGGTAGAAAAAGTGGTTGATGTAGTCGACTACTGTATATAAGTAGAAGGTTACTTATACTGTAAGTTCATAGTTCTTAAGGAATTTCTTAAGAAATTAAGTGACATGTGGTATATTAAATAGGGAAATATTAACTGAGAGTGGTTACTTAAGTAACTGGTAGCGTACTGGATAGTAATATATTATGCAGAGGGAGTTTAAGAAGTATATATGGTGCAACAAGTATCTGATGATGTTATTAGGGCTTGGAGAGTGAATTAAGGGGCTGGAAGTGTATACAGGGACTGGAAGGTACAGTAAGTGTATACAGGGACTGGAAAGTATACTAAGTAACTAAAAGATGTTTCAGGTACCTTGAGTATCAAGGGACTGGAAGGATTCCAGGTAATCGACAGTCGCTTTGAAAGTTAAAAGGAAACCTACAAATAAGGACAGTTGATTTTCCACTACTCACACCACAATACACGTTCTAAACGAGTGTTAGTAATCGGCTTCTATTTGCCCGCTTTAAGCACTTGTCTTCCTGTTTTTTTTTTTTTTTTTATTGAGAAAAACTGCATATACATTTTTCGAACATTCATTAACCTTCATTTCCCAACGATTCTCATTAAAGACTGTAGGCACAGAGCCAAGGCCATCCTTGGCTCTGTGCCTACACCAGTATTTATCCCTCCCGACCAACAGAGTAGCTGACAACACATGTCTTGCCAGTCAGCAACATCCATGTGACAAATTAAGTATTTACATGTTTCTGAATGGTATGCAGATGTTTCTGAATGGTTGCACATGTATCCAATTCTTCATCTTGTCGGTACGACAAGATGAAGAATTGGATACATGTGCAACTTGTGGGTGTTTTTATTTTGTAGACGTTTCACCATCCAGTAGCTTTACCAATACACGGACAAAATGTGGCGACTGTAAAACTGTACTCAAAGGATAAGGTAATTAGTCCTTCAGCTTTGGAGTAGGTATTGCACACCGTAATCATGAAGAATCCGAAGCACAGGTAAGAAGATTAGCGCTTATATACTGGCATTGTATTGATAAAGCCACTGCCTGGCGAAACCTCTACAAAGATACCCAGATGATGCACATGTGTCTAATTCTTTAGTATTTACATGAGTTACAGGTCTCACCGTGAGGTGGCCCTAGACCCAACCTACATCTACTGCCTGTGTCTACACAATCCAGTGTGGTCATTGTGAAAAGGTATATATATAGACCAAACAGGCAGGAATCTCTCTATTTGAAGTAAGGAGCGCAAAAAAAAGGCTTGTAACAAGAACGATCTCAACAATGAGTACTTCCTTCAAAGAAGAGATGAGTACATTTGATGGACTCAACCAAAGCATGCATGATCCTTACAGAACATAATCTCAACATACCGTTGTTTAGAAGCTGTCTAACTATAACAACAAACGTAGTGACGTATTATCACCAAAGAAGTTTCTCTGCATCCAACACCTGATACTGAAGACAATTGAGGTACTACTACCAAATCTCACTTTCCAGGTGGCGTCCCTGCCTACATGAGCTCAATTTGGAGTCACCATGATTCCAGGACCGAATTTTTTTTCGATAAACATGTCCTAGTGATTCCATTTTATTTCTCCAGTAATCACTACCACTCAAATTTTTGATTGGTCTTTCTGTATATTGTGTCTCACATCTTTAAGGTCTACTTTAACACCCTCTTGTAAATACTGTTAAACTAAAACGTTTAAATTCTAAACTATGATTTTAACTGGGAACATGTCAACAATGTCCACTCATTGTTACGTACTTCAGAAAATTGTTATCAGTCAGAGAACCTGAAAATTTCGTATGCGTAGGTCTTCCAGGTGATATAAATAATCTTTTAAAAATTAAAGATATCTTAATGTATACTTTATGTGAACCTTGGTGAGATAATTATGCCACCGATTTGTCCTTTGGTGAGATAATGATGTCACCGATTTGTCCTTTGGTGAGATAATGATGTCACCGATTTGTCCTTTGGTGAGAGAATGATGTCACCGATTTGTCCTTTGGTGAGAGAATGATGTCACCGATTTGTCCTTATATTGATCACCGTCTAACCTGACTTAATAACGCTGGCTTCCATCTCTTTAGAAAACTTAGCAAACACTTAGCACATTTATCAAGTACCTCAGTTCCAACAAATATTTGTTAATATCATGTGTGTAAATATGACAATACCTTATTGGAGGTTCTTCATTAGACATAAGATCTGCTATCTGTGTAAGGAGTTCTCATTTTTCATTCTTTGTTGGCCGGATTTGCTCATTACGATCAGCTATAATTTCATTTATATCCCGTGATATTCTGTCGTCCTGGTGTTCTATTCCATTTCTTCGAGCAAATCACTGTTATTGTATAAACAAATTACAATTCTCATGTATATGCAGTTATTTAGTAGCTTTAGTGAACTCAGTTTAATCGTATTAAGTAGTCTCTTGTTAGAATTATTGATGTTAATTTATGGTATAGATCTGGCAAAAAGTACCTAGGTAACAACGAGAACTATTGCAGGGCGGGTTTAACAACAGTTGCATAGACATGCAACAATGTGGAATGTTGTCTTCCGCTGCCACAAATACTGATACGATTTTTACGACGCAATTAATAATAAACATTAATACTGTGGCATCAAAAGTAATTTAAATTATGTCCTCAAGACGTTTAAATGTTAGCACTATAGTAGTTTTTAAGTAAAGTTTGTTAGATATCACTTTATTGATGCTTAAAATTAAAAAAAATAGAAGGCTGTAAAAGCAACATTGAGGCACTCTTGCTGAGCGTGACATCATGCCGTGGTTGATGTCATGTGACATCAACCAAGGCTGTGATCCCATGGGTGGTGTCGCGAAATGCGGTCAGTAAAGGATCGCATTATACTGCACGTCATTTAAACAATCTTAACTGGATCAGGGAAACGTGTGGGAGAATCCTAGCTAGCTTAGTGAAAAGCGTAGGGGAATCCAGTCTAGCTTAGTGAAAAAAGTGGAGGACTTCTAATTGTGTTGTGGAAAGTGTGGGGGAATCCTAACTGTGTTGTGGAAAGTGTGGGGGAATCCTAACTGTGTTGTGGAAAGTGTGGGGGAATCCTAACTGTGTTGTGGAAAGTGCGGGGGAATCATAACTGTTTTGTGGAAAGTGTGGGGGAATTCTGTTTCATGGAAAGTGTGGGGGAATTCTGTTTTATGGAAAGTTTGGGGGAATTCCGTTTTACGGAAAGTGTGGAGGAATTCTAACTTCAGTAGTAACTACTTGCAGATGATAGAAAGCTGTTAATGACTAGAAAAACTGGCGAATATTAAAAAAAATATCCTGCCTTCCTGTGGACATTTGAACACACTCCCAACAGTTAAATTATTAAGAACCGTAGTGAAGGTTCTGATGTGTTTAGAACCTGGTACATTGAACTATTACATTTTCTTATTATCAACGTGGGTCTCAATTCCCTCTACACGACCCTGAAGTGGCTGGAGAGCTCGCCCATCAAACGATTAACATTAACATAAATGGTCCCCCAATTCAAAGACCCTGAATTGGTACGGTATTTCTTTAGTCCTTCTAGCAAGAGAGTTTTCCTCAGGCTAGGATTAACAACATTTGGCTGGCAATGATAGATTGATTGACCCTGAACCACAGCAAAATTCAGCATTTGTTACTGCTTGGTTTCAAAACTGTGCAGTTGTTTGTCTTATTCTTATTGTTTTTCAAGCCCCATCATTGTAAATATGTAAATTAATGCATATCTCGTTTTACATACATTCCACATTTACAAATAGATTATTTCTCCTGCCCTTAAATTCCGTGACGCGCCAACAATTATGAAAATTAAATAATTATTTAAAACAGTCAATGTAAGGGTCTTGTGGAAAATTGCATTTATCTGTATGTATAATTATGTGCATAACAATAAATGAGCATAGATAATTATTATTTATCAGTTAGACAAGTAGGAATTTGGGACACCTAGGTCGCAAAAATGTCCCCCTTCGATACCTACCACTGTCATATCCACAAGTTGCTCTGGACCTATTAATTAAATGAATTATACATCACCAGGAATTCTGGTAAATATATAAATTTGTGGACTGTATATTAAATTAAAAAATGATTATATATAAATACACAATTACATAACAGAAGGAAAATATATCTTAATATCACTCACCAATTTGACTGGAGATTAATGTGTATTATACCCAGAAAACCTCACTGTCGAAATTTATGAAATTACTGGCCAGAATTAAACATAAACAGACTTATCTGAGGTTCCTTGAGCTGTCTTGTCCAGTCGCCTGATACTCAAATTATGCAGGAATGCACATCCAACAATTTCGCCTCCTATTTGAGAGGTGTCAGCCCAATTTTAACCTCTAGAGCACGAAAAATTCTTCCCATTCACACTAACGTTCTGTTCAATTCAAAACCAAGATGGCGAGTCTCGTCTGCGCAGACTCAAGCTTTCCGTTTTCTATGACATAAATATTATTAAATACAGTATGGCCATCTATTTACATATAAATACTGAATTTCTGGAAAATATATACAGTATTTTCCACAGGTCTACAGGTCGCTGTGTACTTCCTGATTTATATTATCAGCAGAAGTCACTATCTGACTTGATCCCCAACAACCTACTCCTGTGGTTAATTGAATCAGACGCTACAATAACTACGAACCGAGTCTTACAATTTGCAAATTGCTTTAAGGTTTTGACTTTCATGGGAAGCCTATATAACTGCTAGCAATTAGCAAAATTGGAATGTTAGAAGCAAACTTATTTGATACAGCTGTTACCAATTGCAGGATTTCTGGTGTCAAGGGAACAGTATAGTTTAAAGGCACAAAGATTTCGGTATCTGAGAGCCATAAACAAGATGTTAACTAGTTAAATCCTACATACTGAACAGATTAATAAGGTTTAGGCTTGTTAATATGTTAGGTTAGTTGACATATGAGAATCAGATCCCTTAAACACAACCGTCAAGGATTTCAACATTTCCAGTTGCAAATTGATACTTGTCTCATGAATCTGAATAATAAATGTTTTTGAACCCGAGCAGAATCGGCAATAAGCGCTATCCTAGTGAATATGTTGAATTTTTGGAAGGTAGGATTATCAGCCAATGGTTTCCGCAAAAGCTATTTCTTTTACTGAAGGTCATTACAAGAATTAGTGAATTAGCTTCAGACCAGCAAACAGTAGCGACTTCATGATTCACCCCCAAAAAGCAATGAATTCTATCACCAAACTGAAGTTCTAGCGAAGGGAACTCCAAAACGACATATCAAATGATATAAACCACGGGGTTAATTAGAAATTATAACTGATGATAATGAGCAAGTCCGACCGACAGAAGAATGAAGAGTGCGAACCCCTTACACAGAGAGCAGAGATATATCTAACGTGTAAAGGGGAACATCCCACACGGTACTAGTATTTGTATTCATGGTGCGAGCAAACATTTGTTCGCATTGAGGTACTTGATAAATGTTCGCGACAGCTTAAGGCATTCACCATTCAGTATTATGTAAGGGTGTGAACTGTAAAGAGACAAAAATGGCAGCTTATGTAACCTCAAGGGAGTAACTAAAGCAACGTTACACATAGCCTGAGTTAGGTTAGGAGGTGACGGACGTAAAGAAAAATCAGTGACATCATTATCTCATTGATGGTTCACATAAAGTATACATTAAGATGTCCTGAAGAGCAAATGCAAAGGAAATTTTCAGGTTTCCTGACTGATACCAATTTTCAGAAGACGTCTACAGTCATTATCGACATGCTCCTTTAAAATTATAACGAAGGATTTAAGTGTAGCAGATTAACAGCTCTTACAAGAGATATGAAACAAGATTCAGAAACACCAATCAAAAACTTGAGAGGTAGTGATTACTGGTGAAAGAAACTAGAATCACTAGGACATATTTATTGAAAACGTTTCGGTCCTGGTTCCTTGATCACTTTTAACATGAGTTTATGTAGTCAAGGAAGCCACCTGAGAAGTGAGGTTTGGTAACATGTCAATTGGCTGTAGTATCCGGCGGTGGCCGAAGAGCAGCTTGTTTGATGATCTTACGCGTCAGGACCACAGCATTCCCATAATTTCCTGTTGTTTATGTGATCGCATTTGTTGTTGCAATAAGAGAGGCTTTTAAACGACGATGTGTGTCGAGATTAGGTTCTGTAAAGATCATGCAGGATTTATTTGAGTCTATGAAATATTCTCAGCGTTTCTTTGAAACAAGCACTCATTTCTGAGATGGTTTCTGTTGCAATTATTTTTCACTTCAATAATTCAAGTGGAGAGATTCCTACCTATTTGTCCTATATATTTTTTTTACAGTGACTACACGGGATTGTGTAGACACAGTAAATGTGTCGAGTGCCACACAGATGTAAATAGATGTAAATATGTAGTTGTCACGTGAATGTTGCTTACAGGTATGTGTTGTGTTGTGTTGTTAGCTACATTGTTGGTCGGGAGTACTGTATATTTCTTGGTATACGTCCTTGGCGTGGAATCACGGATGGCCTTGACTCTGTCCACAGTCTTGAATGAAGATGGCTGGGAAATGAAGGTTAATGAATCGGAAAATAGTTTTGCATACTTTCTCAAGAAAAACAGGAAGACGAATGTTAAAGCTAACAAATAGAAACTGATTACTACCACTCGTTTAGAACGTGTATTGTGGTGTGAGTAGAGGAGAAAAAGACCGTCCATAAAAGTCATGGTATGGGTGGGGTTAGAACTCATGGCAAGTGAGTCGTAGCACTTCAGGCAGTGCGTAAGCCCCACCCGTGCAGCGGTTTGCATACAATCGTGTTATTATGGTTTCGTGAGGCACTGTCCATATCTGTAGGTTCCTGTATACCTTCAAGATGAGCCTATCGATGCCCTGCGACCTACATACAAGGACATCTACGTACTAGGACATTTTGTTCTACCTTAATCAGAATCATGTTGGGAATACTGCAAGAATGTCGTCCACATACCGAAGCCATGTTGCAGCGCTAGAGATGATGCGCTTGAACCATTCTATCTCCACATGTTCTATGAGAAGGTTCTCAAAGACGGCATTGAATGAAATCCCCATCGCTGACCCATAGCATTGATCGAAACACCAGTCTTGATAATTAAAACAGCTAAAATTTATGTATAGGTCGACAGGTTCACTAAAATCTTCTTGTGAGAGATTGTTATCACTCTAAATCCTTAATTTAATTAGCTTAATTGCAGCGTCAGTGGCGACGTTCGTAAAGGAGGTAATATCAAATGAGGCTACGAATTCATTCTTGATGTTGATGTTGGGAATTCGTGAAAGGACGTGCCCTAAATGGCGTTCTATATTTGTAGTCCTTTTTTTTTTATGGGAGGAGGAGACATAGACCTACATACAACAAACGTAAAACAAAATTAAATTTGTGGTCATCTTCATTCAAGACTTCAGACGGAGAGAAGATGTCATCCACGAGTCAGCACCGAGGGAACACATCGACGAGAAATATTTATTCCTGAGAGCACAAGTGTAGCAAATAACACATGATGTGCCTGACGTCATGTGTAGCATCTTAATCAATCAGATATCAACTACTGATGTCTACACAATCCCGTGTGGTTACTGTGAAAAGAAATGTAAACGAGAAACAGGCAATAATTTCTCTCTGACTTACTTTGCTTCACGTTCATTTCCTTTTTTTTTTTCTTTGCATCATCCTTGTTTTGCTTTAAGATGTTCAGTCAGTTCTCTTTCTCTTTTCTCTGCTTCTTCCTTAAAATTGCCCAATTTTTGCTCGGTCTTTCTGCTCCTTTATTTCACTTGTTCTTTTTGCTTCCTCTATCATCTCTACCCAGACCCAAAGACCAATTCCTCTCTGATAACAACTATTCCCCATCATTTCGTTAACCCGCCAATATGTGCTCTTCGTTGATGCACACTCTTCCTTCAGCATATCTTTTCCCACAGCTGTCGACGAGTGTGTGTGCGTGTACTCACCTATTTGTGGTTGCAGGGGTCGATTCATAGCTCCTGGCCACGCCTCTTCACTGAACACGACTAGGTCCTCTCTCTTCCTGCTCCATGAGCTTTATCTTACCTCGTCTTAAAGCTATGTATAGTTGCTGCATCCACTACATCACTTGCTAGACTATTCCACTTCCTGACTACTCTACGACTGAAGAAATACTTCCTAACATCACTTTGGCTCATCTGAGTCTTCAGCTTCCAAGTGTGACCCCTTGTTTCTGTGTCCCCTCTCTGGAACATCCTGTCTCTGTCCACCTTGTCTATTCCGCGCAGTATTTTGTGTGTCGTTATCATGTCTCCCCTAACCCTCCTGTCCTCCAGTGTCGTCAGGCCGATTTCCCTTAACCTTTGTTCGTAGGACATTTCCCTTAGCTCTGGAACAACCTTGTCGCAAATTTCTAATTTCTTGATGTGCTTGACCCGGTGTGGGTTCCAAACTGATGTCTGGAGTCTTCAACTTCCAGTTGTGACCCCTCTCTGAAACATCCTGTTCCTATCCACCTTATCAGTTCCTTTCACTATTTTATATGTTGTTATCATGTCCCCCTATCCCTCCTGTCATCCAGTGTTGTCAGGTCGATTTCTCTTAACCTCCTCGTAAGACTTGCCCCTTAGCTCTGGGACTAGTCTTGTTGCAAACCTTTGCATTTTCTCTAATTTCTTGATGTGCTTGACCAGGTGTGGGTTCCAAACTGGTGCTGCATACTCCAATATAGGCCTAGCGTACACGGTGTACCGAGTCTTGAACGATTCCTTATTGAGGAGATGGAACGCTGTTCTTAGGTTTGCCAGTCACTCACATGCTTCAGCAGTAATTTTGTTGATGTGCGCCTCAGGAGATGTGCTCGTTATGAAGCTCACCCCTTAGACGATACTCCGTCTGCGGTCTTCTTTGTCCTTACCCAAGCTTCCTAACTTGCTGAGGTTGAACTCCAGAGCCATTTGTCGGACTAGGTCAGGTTTACCTGATCGCCATTCGCTAGTATTCTTCTCATTAACTTCACATCGTCTGCGATCAGGGACACCTCTAAATCTATCCTTCTGTCAGGCCATTCCCTCCTATTCCTGCCTGCTCCTCTAGCTTTTCAACTAGTATCTTGTGTGGTACTGTGTCGAAAACCTTCATACAATTCAAGAAGATGCAGTCTACCCATCCCTCTCTTTCTCCCCTGTCTTACTTCTGTTACCTTGTCACAGAACTTCAGTAGGTTTGTGACGTAGGATTTCCCTTCCTTGAAGCCGCTCTGGTTGTCAAGTATGAGCTCATTCCTTTCTAGGTGCTCCACCACTCTTCTCTTGATAATCTTCCCCATGACTTTGTATACTATACATGACAGCGACCCTGGTTTATAATTTAGTGCAACCTGTCTGTCTTCTTTCTTAAAAATCGGGACAACATTTGCTGTCTTCCACACCTCAGGCAGTTGCTATGTTTCGATAGATTTATTGAAGTTTGTTGTTAGCAGCAAACACAGTGCATCTGCTCCCTCTCTCAGGACCATAGGAGAGATATTATCTAGGCACACAGGCTTTGAGGTATCTAGTTCCCCTAGCAGTTTCTTCACCTCCTCCTCGGTTATGTGCAGTGCATCCAGCACTTGCTGTTGCACCCTACCACCCGGGTTTGCTGGAAGCATCTTTCTCCACTGTGAATACCTCCTTGAATCGCATGCTGAGCTCTTCACATGCTTCCTGGTCGTTTCCTGTGAGCTCCCCTCCTTCCTTCATCAGCCTGATTATCTGGTCCTTGACTGCTGCTGTCCTCCTGATGTGGCTGTATAACAACTTTTGATGCTATGTAACTCTGGTACTGTGGCTGTGTTTTTATCCTTATCAATTCATATTCATTTCTGGTTCTTCGGATCAAATCCATCTTTTTCTGGGTCCTTTGCCTTCTATATTTTTTCCATGCTCTAGCACACTTGGCTTTGGCCTCTCTACACTTCCTTGTAAACCACTGGATCACTCTGGTCTTCCCATTGTTTCTGTTGCCCCTTAATACGTACTTCTCCACTGGCTCCCCACACTTTGTGGTCACGTGTTCCACCATTTCATTTACTGTCTTCCTCTCTAGATCACTTATCCACTGCACCTAATGTAGGAATTACCTCATACTTGCATAGTCCTCTTTTTGGAAGTTTGGCTTTTCCCATCCTTCTCCTACTGCTTCTCTTCCCATTGTGAACTCTACTATATATGGGAAACTCAAGACCGCGTGATCACTAGGCCTAGGGGCCTGTCGTGTGTGATATCCTCTATGTCTGAACTGTTCAAAGTGAATACGAGCCCAACCTTGCCAATTCATGGTGTTCTCTCTTTTTAGTTGTATCCCCAACATGTTGGTACATGAAATTTTCCAGTACCATCTCCAGCATCTGGTTTCCCACGTCTCTAGTCCCTACTGGGGTTCCAGGTTTTCCCAGTCAATCTCCTTATGGTGGAAATCCCAGATGAGGAGTAACTTTGCCCTTCTGGCAACATTGGTTAGTATATCCACTATCACTCTGTTGGTCTCATCGTATTCCTGTCTTGGCCTTATGCTGTTCGGTGGCAGGTTGTATATCACTGCTCTTATCACTTGGTCCCCCAGTATGAGATAAGTCTACTATATAATCTGCTACTCCCCTGACTAGTCCTAACCTCTCCTCAAAACTCTACTAATTTCTGATGAGCAGTGCAGCTCCTCCCCACTTCCCTCTGCTCCTCTTGTCTTTCCTCAGGATCTGATAACTTCCACGAGCTTTGTCTCTCTGATTGCTATGATGTTCGGGAATGCCTCTGTGATTCTTTCCTGTCACTCCTTCTGCACTGGTGTACCAAACTCTCAGCTTCCTTTCTAGAACTGTATTCTGGGGGTGGGAGAGGTTAGTGCTGGCTGTGGGTGTGGTAAGCAGGTCTCGATATTGTGGTAATCTGCTGGTGTGTCAGGAAACAGTGCTGAGGAGGGGGTAAACTCTGGGTGTGGAGTGTGGCTTGGCTCTGGTTATTGTGTCTGGATGATGTGGGGATTTAATGGCTAAGGAGATGCTGTGGGTGGTTTTGTGGGTGGTTCTGTGGGTGGCTGTGTTTGCTGTTCCCTTCGAGACTGTGCTCTGTCTTCCTGTACCTGCCCTCTCCCCCCTTCCTGCCTCTGGCGCATCCTTACTCTTTCTCGCAGTTGTTCCCTTTCTTTGTGTTTGTGTGTGAGTGTGTGTGTGTACTCACCTATTTGTACTCACCTAATTGTAGTTTCAGGGGTCGATCGTAACCCCTGGCCCCGCCTCTTCACTGATCGCTACTAGGTTCTCTCTCTTCCTGCTCCATGAGCTTTATCAAACCTCGTCTTAAAACTATGTATGGTTCCTGCCTCCACTATGTCACTTGCCAGACTGTTCCACTTCCTGACAACTCTATGACTAAAGAAATACTTCCTAACATCCCCTTGACTCATCTGAGTCTTCAACTTCCAATTGCGACCCCTTGATTCTGTGTCCCATCTCTGAAACATTCTGTCTTTGTCCGCCTTGTCAATTCCTCGCAGCATTTTATATGTCGTTATCATGTCTCCCCTAACCCTCATGTCCTCCAGTGTCGTCAGGCCGATTTTCCTTAACCTTTCTGGGACTAGTCTTGTTTCAAACCTTTACACTTTCTCTAATTTCTTGACGTGCTTGACCAGGTGTGGATTCCAAACTGGTGCTGCATACTCCAACATTTGCTTGGCATATATGGTGTACAGATTCTTGAACGATTCCTTAGTGAGGTATCGGAACGCTATTCTTAGGTTTGCCAGACGCCCGTACGCTGCAGCAGTTATCTGATTGATGTGCGCCTCAGGTGATGTGCTCGTTATTATACTCACCCCAAGATCTTTTTTCTTGAGCGAGGTTTGCAGTCTTTGGCCACCTAGACTATAATGTGTCTGCGTTCTCCTTTGCACTTCCCCGATCTTCATGACTTTGCATTTGGCAGGGTTAAATTCAAGGAACCAGTTACTGGACCAGTTTTATAGCCTGTCCAAGTCTCCTTGTAGTCCTGCCTGATCCTCGACCGATTTAATTTTTCTCATTAACTTCACATCATCTGCAAACAAGGACACTTCTGAATCTATCCCTTTCGTTATGTCATTCACATATACCACAAACATCACAGGTCCTAGGACTGACCCCTGTGGAACCCCGCTTGTCACAGGCGCCCACTCTGACACCTCGTCACGTACCATGACTCGCTGTTGCCTCCCTGCCAGGTATTCTCTGATCCATTGCAGTGCCTTTCCTGTTATGTGTGCCTGATCTTCTAGCTTTTGCAGTAACCTCTTGTGAGGAACTGTGTCGAAGGCTTTCTTGTAGTCCAAGAAAATGCAGCCTATCCACCCCTCTCTCTCGTGTCTTACTTCCGTTACCTTGTCATAAA
>NC_091348.1:25976930-26069430 GCF_038502225.1 Cherax quadricarinatus
GGTGGAACATCTAGAAAGGAATGATCTCATCACCAGCAGACAACATGGTTTCAGAGACGGAAAATCCTGTGTCACAAACCTACTGGAGTTCTATGACATGGTGACAGCAGTAAGACAAGAGAGAGAAGGGTGAGTGGATTGCATTTTCTTAGACTGCAAGAAAGCGTTTCACACAGTACCACACAAGAGATTAGTGCAAAAACTGGAGGACCAAGCAGGAATAACAGGGAAGGCACTGCAATGGATCAGGGAATACTTGTCAGGAAGACAGCAGCGAGTAATGGTACGAGGCGAGGTGTCAGAGTGGGCACCTGTGACCAGCGGGGTCCCACAGGGGTCAGTCCTAGGACCAGTGCTGTTTCTGGTATTTGTGAACGACATGACGGAAGGAATAAACTCCGAGGTGTCACTGTTTGCAGATGACGTGAAGTTGATGAGAAGAGTTCATTCGATCGAAGACCAGGCAGAAATACAAAGGGATCTGGACAGGCTGCAGACCTGGTCCAGCAACTGGCTCCTGGAGTTCAATCCCACCAAGTGCAAAGTCATGAGGATTGGGGAAGGGCAAAGAAGACCGCAGATGGAGTACAGTCTAGGGGGTCAGAGACTACAAACATCACTCAAGGAAAAAAATCTTGGGGTGAGTATAACACCAGGCACATCTCCTGAAGCGCACATCAACCAAATAACTGCTGCAGCATATGGGGGCCTGGCAAACCTCAGAACAGCATTCCGACATCTTAATAAGGAATCGTTCAGGACCCTGTACACCGTGTACGTTAGGCCCATATTGGAGTATGCGGCACCAGTTTGGAACCCACACCTAGCCAAGCACGTAAAGAAACTAGAGAAAGTGCAAAGGTTTGCAACAAGACTAGTCCCAGAGCTAAGAGGTATGTCCTACGAGGAGAGGTTAAGGGAAATCAACCTGACGACACTGGAGGACAGGAGAGATAGGGGGGACATGATAACGACTTACAAAATACTGAGAGGAATTGACAAGGTGGACAAAGACAGGATGTTCCAGAGACTGGACACAGTAACAAGGGGACACAGTTGGAAGTTGAAGACACAGATGAATCAAAAGGATGTTAGGAAGTATTTCTTCAGCCAGAGAGTAGTCAGGAAGTGAAATAGTTTGGGAAGCGATGTAGTGGAGTCAGGATCCATACATAGCTTTAAGCAGAGGTACGATAAAGCTCATGATTCAGGGGGAGTGACCTAGTAGCGACCAGTGAAGAGGCGGGGCCAGGAGCTCGGACTCGACCCCTGCAACCTCAACTAGGTGAGTACAACTAGGTGAGTACACACACACACACACACACACACACACACACACACACACACACACACATACACACATACACCAGATGTTTTTCGAAGGGTGTTGCAAGGTAATTCGAGCATTATAAGAAATTTTAATCAAACAGTATTTTACGGTGTTCCGGAAGTGAAACTAGTTAACGGAGTGTTTTATGGAAGTGATAGTGCAGTGCAATATGACCTTTGCAATGAACAACCTTCAAAAAATAACTTCCTGCGCTGGAAGAATTACTTGTGGTAAAAGATCTTCAAAGTCTGGGGTCACCTAATGAGGACGACGATGCTGCCAGACGTACGACACGTGTGTGTCGCTAATTTGTATAGGCCTAACTTTCCACAATATTTTCCATGATCGTTAAAATGGGGGAAAGAAATAAGCTGGAGAATTATATATTGATTTTTGCTATGAACATCAGCTTAAGAAAACATTTTTCACTTCAAGTATTTCACTGCAAATGAAGGAATGAAGTAAGCCTACCAGCCTACCTAGGTAGGCCTAACTCGAGGTAGCTGGTGTAAGTTTACTCTAACCAAACCATAAATAACATCACACTCCATTATAACCTACATATTCGACTTCCATCCAAACACATGACAGTCATACATACACACACACAAACTGGCTTCTCGAATTCAATCCTGCCAAATGCAAAGTCATGAAGATTGGGGAGGGGCAAAGAAGACCGCAGACAGAGTATAGGCTAGGTGGACAAAGGCTACAGACCTCACTCAGGGAGAAAGACCTCGGGGTGACCATAACACCGAGCACATCACCGGAGGCACACATCAACCAAATAACTGCTGCAGCATACGGGCGCCTGGCAAACCTCAGAATAGCGTTCCGATACCTTAATAAGGAATCGTTCAAGACACTGTACACTGTGTATGTTAGGCCCATACTGGAGTATGCAGCACCAGTCTGGAACCCACGCCTGGTCAAGCACATCAAGAAGTTAGAGAAAGTACAAAGGTTTGCAACAAGGCTAGTCCCAGAGCTCAGAGGAATGTCGTACGAGGAAAGGTTGAGGGAAATCGGACTGACGACACTGGAGGACAGAAGGGTCAGGGAAGACATGATAACGACATAGAAGATACTGCTGGGAATAGACAAGGTGGACAGAGATAGGATGTTCCAGAGAGGGGACACAGAAACAAGGGGTCACAACTGGAAGCTGAAGACTCAGACGAGTCACAGGGACGTTAGGAAGTATTTCTTCAGTCATAGAGTCGTCAGGAAGTGGAATAGCCTAGCAAGTGAAGTAGTGGAGGCAGGAACCATACATAGTTTTAAGAAGAGGTATGATAAAGCTCAGGAAACAGAGAGAGAGAGGACCTAGTAGCAATCAGTGAAGAGGCGGGGCCAGGAGCTGAGTCTCGACCCCTGCAACTACAATTAGGTGAATTAGGTGAGTGCACACACACACACACACACACACACACACACACACACACACACACACACACACACACACACACACACAGATGATGTGAAGTTAATGAGAAGAATTAAATCCGATGCGGACCAGACAGGTCTGCAAAGAGACCTGGACAGGCTGGACACCTGGTCCAGCAACTGGCTCCTAGAATTTAACCCCGCCAAATGCAAAGTCATGAAGATCGGGAAACGGCAAAGAAGACTGCGGACAGAGTATAGGCTAGGTGGCCAAAGACTGCAAACCTCGCTCAAGGAGAAAGATCTAAGGGTGAGTATAATACCGAGCATGCCTCCAGAAGCACACATTAACCAAATAACTGCTGCAGCATATGGGCGTCTGGCAAACCTGAGAATAGCGTTCCGATACCTCAGTAAGGAATCTTTTAAGACTCTGTACACCATATACGTCACGCCAATGCTGGAGTACGCAGCATCAGTTTGGAACCCACACCTGGTCAAGCACGTCAAGAAATTAGAGAAAGTGCAAAGGTTTACAACAGGACTGGTTCCAGAGCTAAAGGGAATGTCCTGTGAAGAAAGGTTAAGGGAAATCGGTCTGACGACACTGGAGGACAGGAGGGTCAGGGGCGACATGATAACGACATACAAAATATTGCGTGGAATAGATAAGGTGGACAGAGACAGGATGTTCCAGAGATGGGACACAGAAACAAGGGGTCACAATTGGAAGTTGAAGATTCAGATGAGTCATAGGGATGTTAGGAAGTATTTCTTCACCCACAGAGTTGTTAGGAAGTGGAATAATCTGGCAAGTGATGTAGTGGAGGCAGGAACCATACACAGTTTTAAGACGAGATATGACAAAGCTCATGGAGCAAGGAGAGGGAGGACCCAGTAGCGGTCAATGAAGAAGCGGGGCCAGGAGCTGAGTCTTGACCCCTGCAACCACAATTAGGTGAATACACACACATACACACCCACACACACAATCGTTTTAACCCACACATACCACACCAGTTCAAATACACCACAACAACCCCCCACATACCACAACAGCTCACACATTCCAAGCCATCCCACACATATCATTCCTACTCACAAATACAACTCGAGCCAATACATAGCACTACAACCCACACAAGCCACTCCCAGTCCACACACATCAACCTACACAAACCACTCCGAAACACACATACCATACCAGCCCAAACAACCTACTGACCCTTCACTTAATACTCCAGACCATGCATACAAATTAAACGCAATTATAAAGTCACAAACCACACACACACACACACACCACTCTTACTGACACATACCAATCCTTCCTCAATTTACATCCATGCTATCCCAGCAGTACAGTTGGCTCGGGGTAAACTCCCGCAATAACAAGAACAAACGAGGAATAGGGGATTAGGTAGGGCGAAGGGTCAGCGACGAAATCGCCCATTGCTGATATTAAAAGAATAGCGAAGTGTACGGGAATCACCTGTCGGAGTTGGTGAAATGAGGATAAAATGATATAGAATCAAAGAACTTGCTTTTGCGTTCTGCACAAAGATATTAAATATGGAGAGAAGTTGACTGAAGAGTAAGAGAGAAAACTTGAGAAAGTGTTATATACAAAAGTTCAGGAAATGGTAGAACAAAAAGAATAATAAATGAGGGTAGAAGTTTAAATCAAAAGAGATGATGTAAGAGTGAATGATTTTAAAAAAGAACTAATGTTGATATATATATATATATATATATATATATATATATATATATATATATATATATATATATATATATATATATATTTATAATGATAACACCAACACAAGACAAGAAAAAATAACCCCTGCCCTTTTCCGTTATAGGTAATGAATTATGAAAGTAATTTCTCAAGGCAATATCTCAGGCACAGGCTGCCTAGTTTTCACACATGAGAGCCATTACTGGAAATTTATTCGCCAATCGGTATAAAATTTGGCTGCTAAGATAGCGGTAATAATGGAAATGAGCACAGAGGAGGAACTCAAGGAGAAGGTAAAGGAGATGAAGAAGTTGAAGTATTTTGACCGAGAAAGTGCAGAAAAGAGAAAGGAATTTATATGTACTGTAGAGAATGTGATGGAGATGTATACAGATTATAAAGAGGATTATGATGTATATGGAAGACAAAAGGATGAGAAGAGGTATAAAGCGAATAGGAATTACGTATGTAAGACACATTTGCAACACTTAGGCATTGCAGTAACACTTCGCCTGCACAACTTTCTTCTATAGTGAGATACAAGTGAATGCAACACTTAATCCTTTCTACTACTGCACCATAGTCATTAAGGCTGCACGATAACCTGCTCATCATCGCGCAACACTACTTTCATTCCTAAAATAGGGATTAAAGTCTCAGCATATATTCTCTGAGAGAAATACACCTCTCAGTAGGTGTTTAATCCTGTCCTTAATCAGAGGCAAACGGCCAGATTTTATATACTAGAGAAGAGGTGAGATGAAGCAGCTGGAGTTGGTGTCATAGGTGAGCGTGGCCCAGTAGTGGAAGAATATCATGCGCCACAATTGCTCAGCTAATTAGTTGCAGAAGACTTCCCATGATGTTGCTGTGTCGCACGAGTATATTTCTGACGATATGATATCCCGACAAGTTGATAAATAAGAGACATTTACAACACTTTTCGCCTGTCCAACAGACGAAAGATCATGTATGACCCACTTCCACTCGTGGGCCACGCTCACCTATAGCGTCAACTTCAGCTGCTTCATCTCACCTTTCTAAAATATAAGATCAGGCTCTTGCCTCTGCTTTAGGCTTGAGGGACTGACTACCTTCCACTAATCGCGTCAATATTACTTCTACTGCTTCCATTGCTACGTTCACGTGTATCTGACTGAAGAAACCTACAGAGCAGGTCGAAATATTTAGCTAATAAATGCATCCACGTGTTGTAAACGTCTTATTTATCAACTTGTCGGTAATGCATATTATCAATATGATAAGTATTACCTAATACGTGTAATTAGGCAATTACAAAGTTGATTTATATTTTCGTGCCCTAATGATTCTTACTGACAATCAAGATTATTGCAGTAATCGATATGTGTATAGCAGGTGCCTTGGTGTGTGGGGGAGTGAGGGAGTGAGGGAGAGAGGGAGCCAGGGAGTGAGGGAGTGAGGAAGTGAGGGAGCGAGGGAGCGAGGGAGCGAGGGAGGAATTCCAGGTGTTGTGTTAACCCACTGATAAAGGGAGAATCTTTTTTTTGTATATAGCAAAATTGGATACATCAGTAGTGGAGGGTGAACAGTGTGTGTGGTCAGGGAGGGAGAGAGAGAGAGAGAGAGAGAGAGAGAGGGAGGGGGGATGGAGGGAGAGACAGAGAGAGACGGTGGAGGAAGGGAGTGACTGAGACCATGGCTAAGGTAGTTGTTATATATCTTCTATATAATCGACTCATTAGCACTGTGTTATACTCTTTTCTACATGACATTAATATAACGTAATACATCACTCATACATGTGCTACACATGTAATATACACTACATGTATATTAATATGTCGTGATGCTTCTAATTTTGCTTCCCCACTCACTATATTCACTTCTTCCCCACTCACTATATTCACTTCTTCCCCACTCACTATATTCACTTCTTCCCCACTCACTATATTCACTTCTTCCCCACACACTATATTCACTTCTTCCCCACACACTATATTCACTTCTTCCCCACTCACTATATTCACTTCTTCCCCACTCACTATATTCACTTCTTCCCACACACTATATTCACTTCTTCCCCACACACTATATTCACTTCTTCCCCACACACTATATTCACTTCTTCCCCACACACTATATTCACTTCTTCCCACACACTATATTCACTTCTTCCCCACACACTATATTCACTTCTTCCCCACACACTATATTCACTTCTTCCCCACACACTATATTCACTTCTTCCCCATATATTCACTTCTTCCCCACACACTATATTCACTTCTTCCCCACACACACTTCTTCCCCACACACTATATTCACTTCTTCCCCACACACTATATTCACTTCTTCCCCACACACTATATTCACTTCTTCCCCATATATTCACTTCTTCCCCCACACACTATATTCACTTCTTCCCCACACACTATATTCACTTCTTCCCCACACACTATATTCACTTCTTCCCCACACACTATATTCACTTCTTCCCCACACACTACACACTATATTCACTTCTTCCCCACACACTATATTCACTTCTTCCCCACACACTATATTCACTTCTTCCCCACTATATTCACTTCTTCCCACACACTATATTCACTTCTTCCCCAAACACTATATTCACTTCTTCCCCAAACACTATATTCACTTCTTCCCCAAACACTATATTCACTTCTTCCCCACACACTATATTCACTTCTTCCCCACACACTATATTCACTTCTTCCCCACACACTATATTCACTTCTTCCCCACACACTATATTCACTTCTTCCCCACACACTATATTCACTTCTTCCCCACACACTATATTCACTTCTTCCCCACACACTATATTCACTTCTTCCCCACACACTATATTCACTTCTTCCCCAAACACTATATTCACTTCTTCCCCAAACACTATATTCACTTCTTCCCCACACACTATATTCACTTCTTCCCCACACACTATATTCACTTCTTCCCCACACACTATATTCACTTCTTCCCCACACACTATATTCACTTCTTCCCCACACACTATACATCCTGCAACAACCACTCCACAACATCAACTCCACTACACATACTATTACTCAACACTGCTGTATTGAGGAGGGTTGGGAAATTAGGAGGGAAGGGAGGGAGAAAGGGGGGGAAAGGAGAGAAGGACGGAACACATAGAGGAAATAGTGGTAGGGAGATGAAGGAATGAAAGTTAAAAAAAAAGTTAAATGGGAGGGAGGAAATTGTGTTGCAATATTGATCATAAAAACCAGCTTTTTGAGATTTCTTGATCTAGGGTACACGAGTTGTCAGTAAAGACCAAGGATACCTCACTGACTTGATAAATTAGACACATGTGCAACTCTTGGGTATCTTTATTGAGGAAACGTTTCGCCACACAGTGGCTTCATCAGTCCATACATAGGAGAAACTTGAAGAACAGGAGGAGAATGAGGTAATCAGTCCCTAAACCTTGAGTCGATTTGTTCAGTCCATCAATCTTGAGTAGAATACGGCAGATGAGCGGAGAAGCAGCTTATAAACCGTATGGCAGGAGAGGTGCAGCAGTCATAGGTAGTGTCACATTTGTTCAATGTGGAAGTAGGTTGTGCCCAAGAATTAGGCAAGCGAAGAACTCCTAAGTATTAAGATCCCAAGAAGTTGCAGTGCCATACGGTTTATAAGCTGCTTCTCCGCTCATCTGCCTATTCTACTCAAGATTGATGGACTGAACACATCGACTCAAGGTTGAGGGACTGATTACCTCATTCTCCTCCTGTTCTTCAAGTTTCTCCTATGTATGGACTGATGAAGCCACTGTGTGGCGACACGTTTCCTCATTAAAGATACCCAAGAGTTGCACATGTGTCTAATTTATCAACATGTCGGTTCTCTGAACCATTCATCTACAAACCTGTCAGACACTGCAACTTCTTGGGATCTTAATACTTAGGAATTCTTCGTTTGCCTAATTCTTGGGCACAACCTACTTCCACATTGAACAAATGTGACACTACCTATGACTGCTACACCTCTCCTGCCATACGGTTTATAAGCTGCTTCTCCGCTCATCTGCCGTATTCTACTCAAGATTGATGGACTGAACACATCGACTCAAGGTTGAGGGACTGATTACCTCATTCTCCTCCTGTTCTTCAAGTTTCTCCTATGTATGGACTGATGAAGCCACTGTGTGGCGAAACGTTTCCTCAATAAAGATACCCAAGAGTTGCACATGTGTCTAATTTATCAACATGTCGGTTCTCTGAACCATTCATCTACAAACCTCACTGACTTCTGATCTAGGTGCAGGAGTTGTCAGTAAAGATCAAGGATACCTCACTGACTGCTGGTCTAGGTGCAGGAGTTGTCAGTAAAGACCAAGGATACCTCACTGACTTCTGATCTAAGTGCAGGAGTTGTCAGTAAAGACCAAGAATACCTCACTGACTTCTGGTCTAGGTGCAGGAGCTGTCAGTAAAGACCAAGGATACCTCACTGACTTCTGGCCTAGGTGCATGAGTTGTCAGTAAAGACCAAGGATACCTCACTGACTTCTGATCTAGGTGCAGGAGTTGTCAGTAAAGACCAAGGATACCTCACTGACTGCTGGTCTAGGTGCAGGAATTGTCAGTAAAGACCAAGGATACCTCACTGACTTCTGATCTAGGTGCAAGAGTTGTCAGTAAAGACCAAGGATACCTCACTGACTTCTGATCTAAGTGCAGGAGTTGTCAGTAAAGACCAAGGATACCTCACTGACATCTGGTCTAGGTGCAGGGGTTGTCAGTAAAGACCAGGGATACCTCACTGACTCCCGGTTTAGGTGCAGGAGTTGTCAGTAAAGACCAGGGATTCCTGGAACATAGTTCTACTATCTTCAAGTTATGTCCTGGAATTTGTATTGATCAAGCCACTTGATGGCGAAACGTCTACAATAAAGATACCCAGATGTTGCACATGTGTCTTAATTTCATCCCCAGGGATTCCTCTTGACTTCTGGTCTAGGTGGATGAGTTGTCAGTAAAGACCAGGGATACCTCACTGACTGCCGGTTTAGGTGCAGGAGTTGTCAGTAAAGACCTAGGATACCTCACTGACTGCCGGTTTAGGTGCAAGAATTGTCAGTAAAGACCAGGGATACCTTACTGACTGCTGGTCTAGGGTGCAGTTGTCAGTAAAATCCGGGAATACCTCACTATCTGCTGGTCGCCCGGGAATGCCAGGGTTTGTACTCACACACTTGTGGTAACAGGCGTGGTGTCGTAGGTCAGAGTTAGTTTTTCCTCCAGTTTTCCATAACGGAGTAGTTGGAATTTGTCTTCGTCGAACATCATATTGTTCTCCGTTACCCATTGGAAGACATGGTTTATATCTATTTGGAGATTTACCGTGTCCTCAATGGATAACAGTCACATGCAGATTCTAGTATCGTCTGCAAAGGATGACACGGTGCTGTGGTGTACTCCGCTGTTTATGTCTGATATGAGGGTGAGAAACAGGATAGGGGAGAGTACTGTGCCTTGTGGAACAGAGATTTTCACTATGGCAACTTCCTACTTAGCTCTGTTTACCACTACTAGATGTGTTCGATTGGTTAGAAAGTTGAAGATTCATCTGCCCACTTTGCCAGTTATACCTTTAGCATGCATTTTGTGAGCTATTACACCATGATCGCACTTGTCAAAGACTTTTGCAAAATCTGTGTATACTACATCTGCATTCTGTTTGTTTTCCAGTGCATCTAAGACCATATCATAGTGGTGATGAATGGTTTTGAAAACCGACAAGTTGAAGATTGAGACACTTATGCAATATATGGGAACCTATATTGAGGAAACATTTCGCCACACAGTGGCTTCATCAATCCAATACAAAGCAGAAAGGTGTAACGAGAAAAGGAGTTGAGGTAATCAGTCCCTCAGCCTGGAGTCGATGTGTTCAGTCCATCAGTCTTGTAGAATGTACAGCATAGGGCCGAAGATTTGGCTTAAATACTGTAGTCGGTGAGGCGAAGCAGGAGGAGGCGGGGTCATAGTGGAACCATTCACTAGTCGATGTCGGTCTTCGTCCTAAGGTTGGACAAGTTTTGAAGAATTCTTTGTATCAAGATCCCATGATGATGCAGTGTCTGACAGTTGTGATGAATGGTTTTGAAAACCGACAAGTTGAAGATTGAGACACTTATGCAACATACGGGAATCTATATTGAGGAAACGTTTCGCCACACAGCGACTTCATCCTTCTCTCCTTACACCTTTCTGCTTTGTATTGGACTGATAAAGCCACTGTGTGGCGAAACGTTTCCTCAATCGAATCGAATCGAAGAAGACGACGAGAGCTGTCGTGAGATATGAAGGAAGAAGGATAAGGAAGGATGGAAATAACTGGAAAAGGATGGGAAGGAGGGGAAGAGGAGGAATCAAGGCAAGTGGCCCAACCATATGTTGCATAAGTGTCTCAGTCTTCAACATATCACAGTGGTCCAGTAGTTGCAAGAGGCAGGAGCGACCTGCTCTGAACACATGTTGCCCTGGATTGTGCAATGGTTGGGAATCCAAAGGATTTGCATTCATGCTTCTTAAGGACCTGCCTCGCATGGGCCAGTAGGCCTTCTGCAGTGTTCCTCTTGTACTTTTTCAAAGATTTTTATGATGTGAGACGGAAAAATAAACACAAAAGCAGTATAATATAATCCTTTATTGACAACGTTTCGCCCACACAGAGGGCTTTATCAAGTCACAAACAGATCTACCTGGGTATGTTGTTGTTGTAGGTTTGCCGGTACTTCCAGCCCGGGTCTTCTCCAGATGGCGACCCGGCGGTGGTCTCCCGGGCGGGGGGTGTCGTTCATCTTCTTCTTTCTTCTGTATTCTTTCTTGGGGCCCTCCGGTTGGAGGGTGACTTCTGTCTTGCGGTGACTTCCCAAGTGGGAAGTATCTTCTCGTTTAGCATTTTCAGCAGCATAGGAGGGCGGAGGCAGCAATTACAGGGTTCGTTTTGGAGCCACACCCCAGCTTTAGCAGGCAGCAAAGTGCTGGGGAAACTTGCCTTCACGATGATTGATCATTGACAGTCCTGCTAGATGAGGGTACCGTCTTCGGCAGCCCCATTCTGGAGAGTCCTGAATTTCTTCCTTGTGGTGTAGTTGAGTGCCATAAAGCGGTGACTTTTTGAGAGTAGGTTTGATCAGGGATTCAGTGGTGAATGATCGAGTTGAGTTGCAGGTGAACTTGACTGTCCCGTTGTGGAGGCGTTGAATAATTTCTTGAGTGTACATTGCGTTCTCATTCTGGTTGGTTGTGTAGAAGTATACACCAGCAAGCAGTGGACTTCTTATGAAGGAGTGGTGGTAGTACGTAGGGATGCACCCCAAGGCTCTTGTGTTTTAACCTTCTTGGCTGGCGGCTGAGACGTTTGAGGTGAGGCGTCTGATTGGTCCGTTGTGACGGAGGTGGAAGCAGGTGCTGGTGGACTCTCATTGGTGGAATCGGTCGGCGTCTCAGTGGTCTCTGATTGGTCCATCTCTGTGTCGGGAGGAAGGTGTGGTAGCGGTGGAGCAGCGGTAATGTTGGCGACATTTGCAGTGGATTTTATGATCTCTGTGGAAGGTGGAGATGCAGGGAATGTGAAACCAGGCATGTTGTTGAGCTTGAAGAGTTCGTTGATGGTGGTGTTGAAGGAACCAGGTTCAGCTACATTCTGCACATGAGCATACATGGTGCAGTAAAGAATCTTGGTGGAGTCGCCAGCAAGAGCTGGCGAAGAAGTGGTAGATGCAGCTTGCGTGGCTTGAAGAATCTTGGTAGTATCTGCTTGAAGCTTGGTAATAGGAGCATATATAGTCGCTTGTGCAGTGGGTTTTTTTTGTTGTTGGAGTTGTTTCTTAAGTATATCTCGTCTGGTTGGGCACTTGGCAGCAAGAGTATGGTGATCATTCTTGCAGTTCAAGCATTTGAAGTGATGACCTTCTTGGCCGCAGGTGGAGCAGAACTTCTTATTCTTGGCAGGGCAGTCTTTGGTGGTATGTAGGTATGAGTAACAGTTGGAACACTGTGGAATTTGATGGAATTTTTCTGCTTCGATGAAGGCTGGATTGATGTGGAAGTAGTGAATAGCCAGTCCCTCAGCGAGAGCTCTGGCTGCCATGTTGACGTCACTGAAGGTGACCTTCAGCATGGAGGAGGCATTGGGTATTTTGGTAATGAATTCCACCTTGGCCTAAGGGTTCTGTGCTTCAATGGACGACTTGATTTCTTCGGTAGCCTGGACAGTGATGAGCCTGTCGAGTCTCTTGAGGAACACAGTTCTCCGGGCCCTCAGAGCTGGGGAAGCCAAGACAATAAATCCCTGATCTCGTAGAGTGGTTGTAGCAGTGGTGGTAATGAGTTTTTCAGCCTCGGTGTCGTCAGTACAGACGACAACGAAGGCCTCTTTGAGCGACAGAATCGCATTAAACTTGACTTGCAATCTGCCACTGACGACAGCTGCAAGTGCTAGCTTGGACGAGTCATTGACTGTCCCACTCTCTGGTTTGATCTTTACCCTGTTAGAGAAGTGCATCGTGAAGTGTGGTGAAGTACGATGATGAGCATTCAGTAACAGTTCTCTCTACCTGGGTAAATAGTACATGAGTATTTATAGGATGGAGAGTCAGGTGGAGAATGTTTGGTAGGTTAGATCTGAGACGGACCTTTAAGGGACCGCTGAGAATGTTTGGTAGGTTGGATTTGAGACGGACCTGTAAGGGACTGCTGAGAATGTTTGGTAGGTTGGATTTGAGACGGACCTGTAAGGGACTGCTGAGAATGTTTGGTAGGTTGGATCTGAGACGGACTTGTAAGGGACTGCTGAGAATGTTTGGTAGGTTGGATTTGAGACGGACCTGTAAGGGACTGCTGAGAATGTTTGGTAGGTTGGATCTGAGACGGACCTGTAAGGGACTGCTGAGAATGTTTGGTAGGTTGGATCTGAGACGGACCTGTAAGGGACTGCTGAGAATGTTTGGTAGGTTGGATCTGAGACGGACCTGTAAGGGACTGCTGAGAATGTTTGGTAGGTTGGATCTGAGACGGACCTGTAAGGGACTGCTGAGAGTGTTTGATAGGTTGGATCTGAGACGGACTTGTAAGGGACTGCTGAGAATGTTTGGTAGGTTGGATTTGAGACGGACCTGTAAGGGACTGCTGAGAATGTTTGGTAGGTTGGATCTGAGACGGACCTGTAAGGGACTGCTGAGAATGTTTGGTAGGTTGGATCTGAGACGGACCTGTAAGGGACTGCTGAGAGTGTTTGATAGGTTGGATCTGAGACGGACCTGTAAGGGACTGCTGAGAATGTTTGGTAGGTTGAATCTGAGACGGACCTGTAAGGGACTGCTGAGAATGTTTGGTAGGTTGGATCTGAGACGGACCTGTAAGGGACTGCTGAGAATGAACATCAAAATGGTATACAATACAGACAACCCTTTCAAGTGAGAACTGTTGGATCTGAGAGGGACCTGACCTCTCAGTGGCTACATTCTCACTACTACTACTACTACTCTGCACCTCTCCTTCCGACAGTATTTAAGTCTCCGCACTGTCGCTTGATCTTCAGATAGTTCCTGACTATGGAACTGAACTTCTCCAGGCCGAGGGACTGACAACCTCAAATTCTACGGCTTCAAGGGTGATGGACTGATTACATCATCTTCACATCTCTACTGTTCCTGCCTACTTTCTGTATTCGACTGAAGAAGCCTACTGTGTAGGCGAAACGTTTCGGAATAAAGTTGCCTAACTGTTGCCTGTGTGTCTTACCTACCACTGCTGAGAATGTTTGGTAGGTTGGATCTGAGACGGGCCTGTAAGGGACTGCTGAGAATGATGAAAGTTAAGACACATGTGCAACATCTGGTTATCTTTATTGTAGACGTTTCGCCATCCAGTGGCTTTATCAATACAGATTCTTGGACATAATTAGAAAACAGAAGAACTATATACAAAAGATGAGGTAATCAGTCCCTCAGCCTTGGAGGTGGTGTTTACAGCACCATGGTTGTAGAGATTCTGAAGCACAGGTAACGAACGAACGAACGAAAGTTCAGGTAAGATCCCAAATGGGATGAGCGGGGAAGACGGGACAGACGAAGAATAGTGCTGGAGAGGAGTGTTCTTAGTCGTAGAAATAGAGCCAGCAGCGAGGCGATCGTGGGACAGATATTGAGAAGAGAAATTCAGGCTCTTCTGTCGGGACTCCGGTGGGGTGAGCGGGGAGGACGGGACAGGCGAAGATTAGCGCTAGAGAGGAGTGTAGAATTGAGCCATGTCTTAGCCCAAAAGTTAAGGCGAACGTGGGTCAGAGAATGGTACCTGTCAGAGAATCCAAGGTTATTTGTAAATAGGGTTAAGAGCAGGATCATGCAAGGAGTAGAAAAGGTTGTGTTGGTTTGTGGGTCTGCGAATGTCTTCGTCAAGGAGAGAGGTCCAGTAGTCATGTCGTGTCTCAAGTTTGTCTATCTGTCTGTCACTGAGCGTCTTCCAGTACAGATTCAGCGCAGGGATGTCTAATTGGGCACGGAGAGACTCTGTATGTTCTCTAATGAATCTATATCTATCCTGGAGTAAGGGGACCAAAACTGAGCAGCATAATCTAAATGAGGCCTCACCAGTGATGTATAGAGCTGTAAAATAACTTTTGGACTTCTGTTACTTACACTTCTTGAGATAAATCCAAGTAATCTGTTAGCCTTGTTGAGCACACTAAGGCACTGCTGTCTTGGCTTTAGATTTCTGCTTACCATGACTCCCAAGCCTTTCTCGCATTCTGTATGATCAAGCTCTACTTCACCTAGATTATAGCTTCGAGGGTTATTTTCATTACCAAGGGCTAGTACCTTACACTTATCCACATTGAACTTCATCTGCCATTTTTCAGACCAAGACATTAATTTGTCCAAATCCTCCTGGAGTTCATTGCTATCCTCCTCAGAATGAATTATACGGCCTATCTTTGTATCATCAGCAAACTTACTCATGTCACTCGTAATCCCTTCATCAAGGTCATTAATGTAAATTATGAACAAGAGAGGGCCTAAAACTGATCCTTGTGGAACGCCACTAGTGACTAATCCCCATTCAGATTTCACTCCATTAATGGTAACTCTCTGCTTTCTATTGGTAAGCCATGCCTCTATCCATGCTAGGACTTTACCTCCTATACAATGAGCTGCCACTTTTCTTAAGAGTCTCTTGTGAGGTACTCTATCGAAGGCTTTACTAAAATCCAAATAAACAGTATCATATTCTTTATCACTGTCAACTGCCTCAAATGTTCTATTGAAGAACGTCAGCAAATTTGTCAGGCAGGAACGACCTCTCGTGAATCCATGTTGAGATTCATTTATCAAGTTATGCTCTTCAAGGTGACTTCTAATAATGTCAGCTATAATTGATTCTAATAACTTGTCCATTATAGATGTCAGGCTTATTGGACGGTAATTTGAAGGAACGGACTTATCCCCTGATTTGAATATAGGAACCACATTAGCAATCTTCCACAACTCTTGCACAACACCGGTAAGGAGGGACGCATTAAACACACTCGTTAATGGCTTACTAAGCTCCATCTTGCATTCCTTAAGCACCCTGGAAAACAGCTCAACGGGTCCCGGGGACTTATTTTGCTTCAGTTTGTCTATCTGTTTAATAACCATGTCCCTCGTGACAGTAATATTAGTTAATTTAAGTTCATCAGGAACTAAATTATTAATTACTGGAATCTCATTTACATCTTCCTGTGTAAAAACTGACAAAAAATAGCCATTAAATAAGGAACACATTTCCAGTTCGTTATCCGTCAGCTGTCGATGCCCAATTTTCAGAGGTCCTACTTTTTTCTTCACCTTCGTCCTATACACTTGAAAGAACCCCTTTGGATTAGTCTTTGATTCATTAGCAACTCTAATTTCATAGTCACGTTTAGCCTTTCTAATCCTCTTTTTTACTTCTCTTTTAAGGTGAACATATTGGTCAGTAAGGTTAACCTCTCCTCTTCTGATGTGCCTATAAATTCCCCTTTTCTCCCCTAATATATGCTTTAGCCTCCTGTTAACCCATTTGGGATCGTTATTATTAGACCTAATTTCTCTCTGGGGAATGTATATACTCTGGGCACGGTGTACATTATTAAGAAAAAAATCATAAATGGAGATCCCTTCATAATCATAAGTATGATCATCGTCATTAAAATCATTAGCTAGATAACCCCAATCAAGATTAGACAGGTGTTCCCTAAGTCCATTATAATCGGCAGAACGGAAATCAGGGATTTTTACTGTATTATCATTATTCTTACATTCCCAGTTAATCCTAAAAGTGATGGATTTGTGATCACTTGCGCCAAGCTCTTCAGTGATCTCCAGATTATTTACGAATATTTCCTTATTTGACAAGACTAGGTCTAGCAAATTATTACCCCTGGTAGGCTCTGTTACGCACTGCTTCAGAAAACAGTCTTGAACTGTTTCCATAAAGTCACTGGACTCTAGATTACCTGTCAAAGAATTCCAGTCAATTTGACTAAAGTTAAAGTCCCCTACTATCCCTATGTTATTGTGTCTAGAAGCCCTAACAATTTCGTCCCAAAGAAGTCTCCCTCTATCGTGATCCAAGCCTGGAGGTCGGTATATTACACCTAGAATTAGTTTTTCTTGACCCTCCACAAAATCTACCCAAACAGATTCTGTTACTGTTCCATCTATTTTTATACCCGTTTTTATGCAGTGCTCCCCTTCCTTTGTATTTGACTGGCTGGTCCTCCTTATTCTCCACTATCACTACTACTACCTCTACTACTACTACTACTACTACTACTACTACTACGACTACTACTACTACTACTACTACTACCACCACCACCTCTTCCTGCCTATATATAGCCGTCCTGCTCCACTTCTGGTTAGTGTGACTTTGTAAATGGTCCAAGTCGGACCGAAACGTCGTCGTAAGCTTCTCTCTTTTATGTGCGGGTTATTTGTGTATCGTTCCAGTCACGGTATTGTGCCTTTTTTTGTTATTTAACAATTAATATTTTCTCGAACATATAATGCAACTCCTCCCCTTCCCATTACATCTATCCACATGGAACAACTTAAACCCTTGAATATTACACTCAGCAATCACATCTCGACTCTTTAAATCATACCAGGTTTCAGTTAATGCAATAATATCAAAGTTCCCATCACATGCTACCAAACGTAGTTCATTAATCTTATTTCTTGCACTTCGACTGTTAGCATAAAATACCATCATATGTTTTTTCTTCTGCACATTTTTCCTATTCATCTTTGTTGTTACACAATTTCTGAAATTATCATTACCCAGAGTTACTCCATGACAGTTACTATTAAAATTCTTAATATCAGACCATAAGTCAATATATCCATACTCATTATTTATCATTTCTAAACCCATACCTCTAACTAATCCTAAAGTCCTACCAACCCCTTCAACTGAGCTAGCAAGAAAACCCACACCTGCCCTGGATAAGTGAACCCCATCCCTGGCATACATGTCATTTCAGCCATAGAAGTTGTCCCAGTTGTCAATGAATGGTACTGCATTATCCTTACAGTGTTTATCCAGCCAACAATTAATACCAATTGCTCTGGGCAACCATTCGTTACCAACACCTCTTCTTGGCAAAATGCCACATATAACAGGGTGCCCCCCCCTTCTTCCTAATTATGTCTATAGCTGTCCTGAACTTTCTAACTAAATCCTCACTTCTACGCTTGCCTACATCATTGCCTCCAGCACTGAGGCAAATAATAGGATTGATCCCATTACCGTTTATGATGTTGTCAAGCAGGCTAGCAATGTCCTCCATCCCAGCCCCAGGAAAGCAAACCCTCTGTCTCCTACTCCTGTCCTTCAAGCAGAAGGCCCTATCCATGTATCTAACCTGGCTATCCCCAACAACAACAATATTCTTACCTTCCACAGCAGTCTCTTTCTTCTTCATCGTTTCTGTCTTTCCATTCTTCTTGATCGTCAACTTCGTTCCATGCTGTCCAGCCACTGTTCAGGTTCCCTTCTTGACCTGAGGACTCAAAACAGGAGGACTACTACGAATCCTCTTGCTTTCCTCAGTCAGTCGCCGTATCTCCAACTTTGCTACCCTCAATTCTTCCTTAAGCTGCTGGTGAAGTTGCTCGATGGAGGGCATCTTGGTTCAGTCCAAGGAGAGCACACAAACGTCCTCACTGAGCTAAGTACACGTCACCACTGAGCTAAGTGTCATCGTGTCATTATTTTATACCATTCATCTCCATGATGTGGGACGTTAGAGGTATTGGTCTATGGTTCTTAGCTATTGTTTTGCCGCCATCTTTATGGAGTGGGGCTATATCTTTTGTTTTTAGTGAATGTGGGGTTTCACCCGTGTATGTGCTCCCTCTCCATTGTATATTTAGAGCACGCAGTGCGTGGGCATGTTGTTAATGGCTTTCTCAAAGTCCAGTGGAGTTCGGGTTATGCCACAAATTTTTCATACATTTACAGGGATTTGATGCTTATTCATGAAAGAAGAAACACTGCAGAAGGCCAGTAGGCCTTCTGCAGTGTTCCTCCATTCTTATGTTCATTTAGATTGTCTATTATTAGACTGATTAATGGCTCGCTAAACACAGTCATATAGAGACTTCATTATCTCACTCACTTCGTCTATGTCTATGTAAGTTCCATCTTGTCTAAGCACGGAGCCCAGTACTAGATGTGGTTTTTGCCTTTTTTTTTTGTCATTTAAAAAAATATTTTGAATTTCTTTCAATTTCACTAATTGCTGTTAGCTCCTGTCTCTCCTGGATTCTGTATGAATCTTTTAACTTAAACTCAATATTTTCCACTTCCCTGATTAGTGCTTCCTTCCGTGTTTCAGATAATCTAGTGTTCTTGAGGAGCTCAGTGATTCTTCGCCTTCTCTTGTAGAGGGAGCGTCTCTCTCTTTCTCCCGAACATATCGCCAGAGGCGCACATTATCCTCTGCAGCTTTCAGAAATCTTAAGAGAGTCGCTCATTTGCACGGAGTTACTGAAGATCAGAAATCTTCAGATTATAATCTTAGTACACTAAAATATGGTTCGATATTTCTTTTTTAAATGAAGTGGAAAATTTTGATCTGGTATTCCAGCGGTGCTAAACAACTGGTATATGGTACCTGTTATTCAACGGCTACTTAATATCTGATACTCAATATCGGTACGACATCGGTTACTAAATCAACAGCTAAGTAGCTGTTAATTTAACGTACAATTTGTCCTGGTCAGAGAAGAGGAAGTCAGTCTTGATACTTCTCAATGCTATCACGTTGGACAAAATTCATCCTTAGGCTTATTACTACCACGATAAAAACAGCAGGCCTACTGGTCCATATTTGGCAGGTACTTGTCAAACCCAAACCCATTAAAAAATATTCGCCCAACATTATCAATATTACCCAACGAATAAGCTTTTAGTAACCTTATTAATTTTAGTCCCACTCAGATCCCACTCAGTACTTTCCTATATTCTTTAAAATGACTATATAGTCTCAGACTATAGTCACTTAAACAAGACAACAAAGAAAATAAAATAGATAACGAGAGAACTGGGCTGGTAACATCAGTATCTTCTCTTGAGACAAATATCTGCATCAAGTAATTAATAAACGAGACAGAAAACGAGAGAAGTTTGATGGAAGGACACAAGGGCAGGTAATGCAACATTAACTGCCCATGTGTCGTCCTTCTAACGCGTTGGTCTGGAGTTTTACGACACATTAGCCGAGAGTTCAATCCCCACCCAAGCATTTTGTCGGTAATTCAATCAATATTGTTACAACGAGGGAAGTTACTTAACGGACAGTTTGAAATAACAACGGACGATAAAAAGTATCAACGAACCATAGAATTATCAACGAACGATCAAAAGCAACAACGAACGATAGAAGTAACAAGCAATAGACTTAACAGGCAATAAAAGTAACAGCAGATAATAGAAGTAATAATAAACAATAGAAGTAATAATAGACAATAGAAGTAATAATAGACAATAGAAGTAATAAAAGACAATAGAAATAATGTAGACAAATGGTTCAGAGAACCGACAAGTTGATAAATTAGACACATGTGCAACACTTGGTTATCTTTACTGAGGAAACGTTTCGCCACACAGTGATTTCCTCAGTCCTATACAAAGGAGAACGGTGAAGATCAGAAGGAGTATGAGGTAATCTGTCCCTCAGCCTTGAGTCGATTTAATCAGTGGACAAATCCACATGTGGAAGTATGTCATACCTGACCTACAGTCATAACCTACTTCCACGTGTGGATTCGTCTATTGTGATACCACCTACGACTACTTCACCTCACCTGTCTACAGTATATAAGTCACTTCGTGCATATGTTGTATTCTTTTTCCGAATGATGGACTGATTACATCAACTTCAGGCCAAGGGACTGATTACTTCAAACTCCTTCTGATCTTCACCATTCTCCTTTGTATAGGACTGATGAAGTCACTGTGTGGTGAAACGTTTCCTCAGTAAAAATACCCAAGTGTTGCACATGTGTCTAATTTATCAATAGATGTAATGATAGACAATAGAAGTAATAATAGCCAACATAAGCAACAGTAGATAATAGATGTAACAGCAGACAGTGCAAGTAACTTAGCGAGTGAAAGTAACACCAAGTGGTATCAGTAACAACAGATGAAATAAGTAACAAGTGGCATAAGAAATTAGTTGAGAGAGAGAGAGAGAGAGAGAGAGAGAGAGAGAGAGAGAGAGAGAGAGAGAGAGAGAGAGAGAGAGAGAGAGTTATGACAGTGGTGAAGGTGCCCATTATTACACTGTAACAATGGTGAAAGGACAAGATCGACTGATCGCATTAGAGAGAGAAGACATCAGCCAGCACCGTGTCTCAACAACTGGAAAGTCAGTGATTTTACCCAAAAGTACAGTGCAACACGACGGTACAACGGACGCAGGTATCAACCAGAACAGACGGACAACACGACGGTGCAACGGACGCAGGTATCAACCAGAACAGACGGACAACACGACTGTACAACGGACGCAGGTATCAACCAGTACAGACGCATAAGTAACAATTTCCCCCTTGTACTGCGCAACAGTAACGATTTCCTCCCCTGTACTGAGCATAAGGTAACGCAACACATTTACCAGCAAAAGAAATTATTCATAAAATAAATCTTGGTATCCTTTAAGCACACTTAAGTGAGGGATGCAGGAGCCGAGGCTTGGGAGCCACTGTCAATATTGGAACGTATGAATATTGACAGTCGATATTTACCCAAATACTTGACTGATGACATTTTCCTCAAACTAACAGGAAGTCTGAGCTTTAGCTGAGCGGCCATTTATAGGAAATGTGTGTGCGTGATTCAGACGATTGGATGTGTGAATGTGATGACTGAATGTTTTAATGTGACGATTGGGTATACGAATGAGATGGTTGAGGGAATATGATGATTGAGTGTGACTGAGACGATTGAATGTCTGAATCTGACGATTGAGAGTATGATAATGATGACTGGGTGTGTGAATGTTATGATTGTGAACGACTGAGTATGTGATTGTAACGACTATGTGATCAGTCCCTCAGCCTGGAGAACAGTATCAGACTATGGAACAAATACTCTCCTCCAGGCTGAAGGACTGACCACCTCAAAACTGCGTCATCAGGGGCGGTGGACTGGTTGCATCATCTTCGCATCTCTTCTGCGTCTACCAGCTTTTCTGTGCTCGACTCGACTGAGGAAACTTGTGTGGGCGAGGTGTTTCGGGTACGGATGACTAGCTGTTACATATGTGTCTTACCTATCATTAATCTTTGTTTACTGCGTCGTTTAACGCCTGGATATTTACCAATGCTGTGTGGAAGGAATCTTTATTGATATTGTTTCGATCACGTAGGATGTTTAATAACCCGATGAAGTTATTGCAGTTGAAAGGTGGCTGCTGAAGTTACCACAGCTGTTGCTTCCGGATCTTGTATGTTTGTCTTGTCGGTGCTTTACTCTTGCAGGCTCCTAACTTGTTGACTGCAAATTACGACAGGAGTTCACTTGCATACTAACTTAAAAACAATACTTTGATATTTAAAGGTTAAAGGTTTAATGTAAACTATCAGCGTTTATACACTTCTTGTCTGTGTGTACACTTTGTGCCACATGTATTACAGAATGGATATTAATACGCAGGAAAACGTACCAAGGAGGATGACAAAGTTGATCCCATGTATCAGGAATCTTCCCTATGAGGATAGACTGAGGGCCCTAAATCTGCACTCTCTAGAAAGGCGTAGAATTAGGGGAAATGTGACTGAGGTGAATAAATGGAAAACAGGAATAAACAAAGGGAATGTAAATAGCGTGCTAAAAATATCTAGCCAAGACAGGACCCACAGTAATGGTTTTAAGTTGGAAAAATTCAGATTCAGGAAGGATATAAGAAAGCACTGGTTTGGTAATAGAGTTGTGGATGAGTGGAACAAACTCCCGAGTACCGTCATAGAAGCTAAGACGTTGTATAGTTTTAAAAATAGGTTCTATAAATACATGAATGAGTGTGGATGGGTGTGAGTTGGACCTGACTAGTTTGTACTACAAAATCTGAGGCCATGCTCCTTCTTCAAGTGAATGTGACCTGACCTGGCTAGGTTGAGTCATTGGCTTAAGCCGGTAGAGGACTTGGACCTGCCTCGCATGAGCCAGTAGGCTTGCTGCAGTGTTTTCTTTCTTATATTCTTATAATGCTGCGTCTTCACAACAGTTACGTCATAATCCCGACGACCGTAGAGTAAGAAGAAAACTTAAAACCTCAAAAAAAAAAAAAATGAAAAAGTGAGAAAAAAAAATGGAATTGTTGTCCTCACAAGTCTTGTAACACTTCTGCTAATGAGGATATTATAGTACCAGGTTGAAAAGTCATGTTGCAAAACCCTTGTCTGGCTCCTGGTATGCACAAGTTAATCTGTAGGTCGGTCTACCATGTCCTTAGACAGTTTCGTGGTGATAAGTCAAAAGGAGGAAAGCTTCTGGTGGAAACATTAAAGAGGTATATCTTGACCACATACACTCTGTAGCCACTTTATTAGGTACATTCTTTTAGTACTGGGTAGGGCCCAGAACAGTCTTAGTTTTTCGTTGCATGGATTCAACAAGGTGATGAAAATATTCCTTAGATTCAGTCCATGTTGATATTATAGCATCACGCATTTGCTGCAGATTTGTCGGTTGCATATTGATGCTGTAAATCTCCTGTTCCTCTGCATTCCAAATGTTTACGCCAAATTCTAACCATTCCATCTGCAAGTCACAGCAGAAATCGCGATTCACCAGACCAGGCGACATTTTTCCAATGTTAAACTATCCAGTTTTGAGGAGCCTGTGCCCACTGTAGCCTCAGTATTCTGAGGAACCTGGAACCTGGTGTGGCCTTCTGCTGTTGTAGCCCATCCACTTCATAGTTCGCTTCCTAATCTCTGCCAGACTCTACCCGAGTATCCCGTGATAACTATCCAAATAAATGCAAGCCAGGTCCTCCAAAATGTTCTCTTCACATCTACACAACTATTGCAAGATTTCAACGTTGACTGACAACAGTCAATACCAGCGCGGAATGCTTAAACAGCAGTATATTTTGCGGCGGCAGCAGCAGCTGCTACGACAGTAGTCATTGTTATATCAGTAACAGTTTTTGTATTAACAATTGCTATATAAAACTGATTCCGTATGTACACTGAGCAGCAACGTCTTCGTTCAGCTTATGTTTCATCACTCATGGACATGGCGACGGTAATATTGGACATGGAGACGGTAATATTGGACATGGCGACGGTAATATTGAACATTGGGACGGTAATATTGGACATGGCGACGGTAATATTGGACATGGTGACGGTAATATTGGACATGGTGACGGTAATATTGGACATGGCGACGGTAATATTGGACATGGCGACGATAATATTGAACATGGGGACGGTAATATTGGACATGGGGACCATAATATTGGACATGGCGACAGTAATATTTGACATGGGGACGGTAATATTGGACATGGCGATGGTAATATTGGACATGGTGACGGTAATATTGGACATGGTGACGGTAATATTCTCAGTAGTAGTACCAGTTCCTAGTAACCAGTTACCAGTAACCAGTGTACCAGTAGATGACTCACTACCAACCGTCTGTGTGAATCATTGACTGTATTCATATTGCTGCTGACCATAGCAGGATTTCAAACACCCTCACCCGTAGGCACTATGGGTCAGTCGTAGTAGGCAGCAGAGAGAGACAGGTCGGCTGTTGGTGCTCCCCATACTTTCTGTTATATTATATGTACTACCAGCCTACGTGAGTATTCTTACCCCATCCACGTTATCGAAACCCACATGACAAATGGTGGCACCGGTGGGGGCGTGGATTTAAGGGTATTTCAAGACGTTAGAAGACTGTTTGTGGGGAGCCGGCAGGTCAAAGGTGAACCGTCCGCCACCTCCAGCTACTCGCTGCCCTCACTCACCTCCACCCTGTACTCCAGCCTGCAAGCCTGTTGCAGCTGTTTTTCAAGTTTCCTGGCTTAGTTCGTGTGCTAATTGCTTCAATCTCCGAGGGGTTGACCCAGATTTTGCAATTAAGCCAGTCAGTAAGCCAGACTGTGGAAGTGAATGCTAGTCAGCCTACCTCAGCCTACCATCCAGCCTGTCTCCTGTCATCCACCTGCTCCTTCATGCTGTGTGCATCATTAAACGTCTTCCAGTCATCCATTCTCTTGGGTTAAGCCAGTCAGCCAGCCCAGCTTCCTAACCCAGCTGAGAGAAAGAAGTAAGCCACGCAAGTTCCTCTAAAGTATTGTTTCATATATCGCTTGTGCTTGGATGCTGGTAAGAGTGGTCTTCATTATCCCTGTGGCATTATGATTTAGTTAAGCCACCTTGTGCGTGGTGAGAAGTGCGTGGCAGTGAGAGCGCACAGGGCCAGCTTGTCCCGCTGCCCCCACCACCCGCCACCCACCTCATCTACCTGTGGGGTTTTTCTTTTTCCACCGATGTACCGGGTCCTAGTACTGTTTTGGCTCACATAATTGGTCAAGAGATTGTAGCTGAGCGCCAACGATAAAGTCAGTTATGTGAGTTCACCGAGAAAGCGCATTTCTTCCGATGGCAGTGTGAGTGTAGGCGGCATCACCCGCAGGACAACCTTCCCCTCATCACTAGTCACTCCGTCTTCTACTCCAGACTTCAGTGATAATTTTCTAGAGACATTTTCCTGCATTTAAAGACATTTGCGTGTGTGAGACATTTACAGTGAATTTCTTGTCTACTCTAAGCCTTGTGTTTTCAGTGTAGACTCAGTGTTTCTTGGACTCATTATTTTTGCAATATTTTTCAGTGTTGTCGCTCATCTCTTGTGTTTCATTTTTATCATTTTTATCTGTGTTTTTTTATGCTACTCTATGTCTGTAGTAAGTATTATTGTGTAGTGTACCAGTCAGTCACTCCGTGTGAAGTAATTATTTTTTTTTATTTATCTTGTGTTCTTTCAGCATTGTATTCTCCAGTATTTGTCGTATACCAAATTATCCATTTATTTCTATGTGTACCTTTTTTTCGTACACCAGCAGTGTCTCATTCCCTGATCTTTTCGCAGACTTGTGTACCATTATTTTTGCCAGCAATTTTTGTCGTATCAGTCACAGCAAGATTTTCTTGTAAGAATATACTAAAAAAAATGAATAAGTGAATATGTTGTGTGTGCCCCGCCACTTGTAAGTGTTGTGTGCCCCGCCACTTGTAAGTGTTGTGTGCCCCGCCACTTGTAAGTGTTGTGTGCCCCGCCACTTGTAAGTGTTGTGTGCCCCACCACTTGTAAGTGTTGTGTGCCCCACCACTTGTAAGTGTTGTGTGCCCCGCCACTTGTAAGTGTTGTGTGCCCCGCTACTTGTAAGTGTTGTGTGCCCCGCTACTTGTAAGTGTTGTGTGCCCCACCACTTGTAAGTGTTGTGTGCCCCGCCACTTGTAAGTGTTGTGTGCCCCACCACTTGTAAGTGTTGTGTGCCCCGCTACTTGTAAGTGTTGTGTGCCCCACCACTTGTAAGTGTTGTGTGCCCCACCACTTGTAAGTGTTGTGTGCCCCGCCACTTGTAAGTGTTGTGTGCCCCGCCACTTGTAAGTGTTGTGTGCCCCGCCACTTGTAAGTGTTGTGTGCCCTGCCACTTGTAAGTGTTGTGTGCCCCGCCACTTGTAAGTGTTGTGTGCCCCGCCACTTGTAAGTGTTGTGTGCCCCGCCACTTGTAAGTGTTGTGTGCCCCGCCACTTGTAAGTGTTGTGTGCCCCGCCACTTGTAAGTGTTGTGTGCCCCGCCACTTGTAAGTGTTGTGTGCCCCGCCACTTGTAAGTGTTGTGTGCCCCACCACTTGTAAGTGTTGTGTGCCCCGCCACTTGTAAGTGTTGTGTGCCCCGCCACTTGTAAGTGTTGTGTGCCCTGCCACTTGTAAGTGTTGTGTGCCCCGCCACTTGTAAGTGTTGTGTGCCCCGCCACTTGTAAGTGTTGTGTGCCCCGCCACTTGTAAGTGTTGTGTGCCCCGCCACTTGTAAGTGTTGTGTGCCCTGCCACTTGTAAGTGTTGTGTGCCCCGCCACTTGTAAGTGTTGTGTGCCCCGCCACTTGTGAGTGTTGTGTGCCCCGCCACTTGTAAGTGTTGTGTGCCCCGCCACTTGTAAGTGTTGTGTGCCCCGCCACTTGTAAGTGTTGTGTGCCCCGCCACTTGTAAGTGTTGTGTGCCCTGCCACTTGTAAGTGTTGTGTGCCCTGCCACTTGTAAGTGTTGTGTGCCCTGCCACTTGTAAGTGTTGTGTGCCCCGCCACTTGTAAGTGTTGTGTGCCCCGCCACTTGTAAGTGTTGTGTGCCCCGCCACTTGTAAGTGTTGTGTGCCCCGCCACTTGTAAGTGTTGTGTGCCCTGCCACTTGTAAGTGTTGTGTGCCCCGCCACTTGTAAGTGTTGTGTGCCCCGCCACTTGTAAGTGTTGTGTGCCCCACCACTTGTAAGTGTTGTGTGCCCCGCCACTTGTAAGTGTTGTGTGCCCTGCCACTTGTAAGTGTTGTGTGCCCCGCCACTTGTAAGTGTTGTGTGCCCTGCCACTTGTAAGTGTTGTGTGCCCCACCACTTGTAAGTGTTGTGTGCCCCACCACTTGTAAGTGTTGTGTGCCCCACCACTTGTAAGTGTTGTGTGCCCCGCCACTTGTAAGTGTTGTGTGCCCCACCACTTGTAAGTGTTGTGTGCCCCACCACTTGTAAGTGTTGTGTGCCCTGCCACTTGTAAGTGTTGTGTGCCCTGCCACTTGTAAGTGTTGTGTGCCCCACCACTTGTAAGTGTTGTGTGCCCTGCCACTTGTAAGTGTTGTGTGCCCTGCCACTTGTAAGTGTTGTGTGCCCTGCCACTTGTAAGTGTTGTGTGCCCCACCACTTGTAAGTGTTGTGTGCCCCACCACTTGTAAGTGTTGTGTGCCCTGCCACTTGTAAGTGTTGTGTGCCCCACCACTTGTAAGTGTTGTGTGCCCCGCCACTTGTAAGTGTTGTGTGCCCCACCACTTGTAAGTGTTGTGTGCCCCACCACTTGTAAGTGTTGTGTGCCCCACCACTTGTAAGTGTTGTGTGCCCCGCCACTTGTAAGTGTTGTGTGCCCCACCACTTGTAAGTGTTGTGTGCCCCACCACTTGTAAGTGTTGTGTGCCCCGCCACTTGTAAGTGTTGTGTGCCCCACCACTTGTAAGTGTTGTGTGCCCCGCCACTTGTAAGTGTTGTGTGCCCCACCACTTGTAAGTGTTGTGTGCCCCACCACTTGTAAGTGTTGTGTGCCCCGCCACTTGTAAGTGTTGTGTGCCCCGCCACTTGTAAGTGTTGTGTGCCCCGCCACTTGTAAGTGTTGTGTGCCCCGCCACTTGTAAGTGTTGTGTGCCCTGCCACTTGTAAGTGTTGTGTGCCCCGCCACTTGTAAGTGTTGTGTGCCCCGCCACTTGTAAGTGTTGTGTGCCCTGCCACTTGTAAGTGTTGTGTGCCCCACCACTTGTAAGTGTTGTGTGCCCCACCACTTGTAAGTGTTGTGTGCCCCGCCACTTGTACGTGTTGTGTGCCCCGCCACTTGTAAGTGTTGTGTGCCCCACCACTTGTAAGTGTTGTGTGCCCCGCCACTTGTAAGTGTTGTGTGCCCCGCCACTTGTAAGTGTTGTGTGCCCCGCCACTTGTAAGTGTTGTGTGCCCCGCCACTTGTAAGTGTTGTGTGCCCCGCCACTTGTAAGTGTTGTGTTCCCCGCCACTTGTAAGTGTTGTGTGCCCCGCCACTTGTAAGTGTTGTGTGCCCCGCCACTTGTAAGTGTTGTGTGCCCCGCCACTTGTAAGTGTTGTGTGCCCCGCCACTTGTAAGTGTTGTGTGCCCCGCCACTTGTAAGTGTTGTGTGCCCCGCCACTTGTAAGTGTTGTGTGCCCCGCCACTTGTAAGTGTTGTGTGCCCCGCCACTTGTAAGTGTTGTGTGCCCCGCCACTTGTAAGTGTTGTGTGCCCCGCCACTTGTAAGTGTTGTGTGCCCTGCCACTTGTAAGTGTTACACTTCCAGTTTTGTTTCTTGTTTTATTTTCATTCATATTTTTCATATTTCTTTGAACAAATTCACTCTTAGTGTAATTTCAATTTCTTTTTAACGTAAAGTGTTTTCTTTACTCTGAGTAAATTGTTTTGTTTAATTTACAATTAAGAGTTAAAGTGTTCAGTTTTTCTTCATATTTTTATTTTATTATTTAACCTACATTTTCCCAGTGTAAATTTATTACTGCAGTGATTATTTCTACACCTTATTTTGTTGCACTTGTTCTGCAGTGAATTATTTTATTTTATTGATATTTTTATGCATTATTATTCTCAGTTCATTATTGTTTGAGTCTTGTTTTTCATTTTATTATTTTTCCTCATGTTGTCTTTGCATTATATTTTAATTTTGTTTATGCATTCTTAGAAAATATTTAAATTTCCCAGTTATCTCTCGTTGCATACAATTTCGTGATTTTATTTTATACTTTTTACATTGATTTACAGTTTTATTAGTTAATTTCTTTATTAGCAAGAGTACAGACAGCTCATTATGCATTTAATTCAGTCTCCAGTAATATTTTTTACTTGTAAATTCCAATGTACTTTTTTTTATCTTGTCCAGCAGTCCTTTACATTGAGTTGTTCTTCCTCTTGCAGTGTATCTTAGACATTTTTTTTTTATTACTTCTGCAGAAGTAGTTGCATCTCTTTTATTTTAATTTTAACATTTTATATCATTTTTAGTGTTCATTATTTTTGCCTTATTTGTTATTGTGCAACTTCTTTGCCATTATGTCTCACATACCTTCAAGTGATACTTTAGTGAATGGCGACACTCAGACCTCTCAGGCTACTGCTGCTCCTGTCATCAGTCCTCACAGTTCAATGATTCACACAGACGGTTGGTAGTGAGTCATCTACTGGTACACTGGTTACTGGTAACTGGTTACTAGGAACTGGTACTACTACTGAGAGCTCGGCGACGCTAACGTATGTCGTCCCGACATACAACTAATACAAACTAGAGATGGCAGGTGTACGGCTTGGGCTGATTCTATACAATGTCAAAGTACACAACAATTGAACATTATAACATACATAAGTAGAATATTGGAATGGAAGCTTACATAATTGAAACTGTAATAAAACTGTAATGCAATACAAGGTATAATATAGCACAACTCATCGAATGAAACTCAACGTTGGGATTAAACAATAGAAGTGATAAAAAAAAAATTTGATCGATCGATCTGTATTCATGTGATCTACGGATTCTGAGGAAGGAATATATACAAAGAAAGAGTGTTTAACAGAAAGGTAGATTCGGTGCACTCAAATCTAGACTGTTAATTCTCAGAATTCGGAGAGAACGTGAACACAAAAAAAAATTCTTGAACACTGATAAGTTGATACTGTAATTATTCATCTATACAGGTTATTTACATTTAACCCCAACTCTGCTAGGGTGAGATTGATATATGCAGAATGGGTGTCATCTCTGGGAGGATCAAACTCTGTTGCACTGGCTAACTCATGCTGTATTTGAGGCAAATCTGAATTGGTAGTTACAAATGATACTTGAGGATTTCTCAATACCTGTCGTGTACGTAGGGAATAACGACATTCAGGTTGATCGTCTGACTGAGTATCAGAGGTAGAGAGTACAGGATCAGTAGGATTGTCAGAGTCTGTCACATTAGTCTGGGTTGGAACATCATTATCATCACATACTAACTTCATATGATCTAAATGCGATTATTTATACTGACCAGTACTAATTTCTCTAACCTTAAACTTATTACCAGTGATATGTTCAACTACTCGATAAGGACCAACAAACTTTTGATCAAGCTTAGGCATTGCAGACGTTTTGTTAAAGTTAGTCAGCATAACTCTCGAACCTACTTTGATTTTGGATGGCTTTGCTCGAGTGTTTGCGACTCTTGTAAATTCTGCTGTTGATTTATGAAGTGTTTCACGGATTCTTCTAAAGACACTTTGAGCTAAACTGATACGAGTTGCTATGAAATCATCAGGGTTGTAATTTGGTTTCGGATTAGAATATAGCAACTCATAAGGCAAACGTTTATCTACACCATACAATGCATAATGTGGAGTGTCACCTATAGAAACATTGTAAGCAGAATTTATAGCACACTGCACATACGGTATAACTTCATCCCAAGTTTCACTGTTGGGATTGATAGTGGCTCTCAAGACATCAAGTACTTTCTTATTGGTACGTTCCGCTAACCCATCGCTGGCAGGATGATGAGGAACAATGGTGGATTTAGAGATCTTGTACAAGGTACACAAATTTTCAAGAATCTCATTACAGAATTCACCTCCATTATCTGTTACTAGGGACTTAGGGGTGGTATGCCTGCAGATAATGCGTTCTTTAAACGCTTTAGCTACTGTCTCGGCAGTCTTATCTGCAATAGGAACTAACTCACACTATCTGGTGAAATGGTCTATCATAACACACAGATGTTTGTTGCCTTGGAGGGAACATTGGAAATTAGTTAACAAATCTAGCGCAACTCTTTCGTACGGTTCGCTAGTGGTTGGATACACTTGGATTGGATTAGGACCATTAGCATTACCTTTATGTTGCATGCAGACACTACATTTCTTAACATACTCAGAAATATCAGTTGCCATACGAGGCCAAAAGTATTTCAATCTGGCTTGTTTTACTGAACGATCCATACCAGGGTGCGCAACACCTGGTACATCGTGAACTAGCTGTAAGGCTATATTCACTAGTGACTGTGGAAATAGTAACTGGTATACTCTTCTGCTAGGAGTACCCAACTCGGCTGTTCGATAAAGTAATTCTTGGTTCATGACAATATTGAACATGGGGACGGTAATATTGAACATGGGGACGGTAATATTGGACATGGGGACGGTAATATTGAACATGGGGACGGTAATATTGAACATGGGGACGGTAATATTGAACATGGGGACGGTAATATTGAACATGGGGACGGTAATATTGAACATGGGGACGGTAATATTGGACATGGGGACGGTAATATTGAACATGGGGACGGTAATATTGAACATGGGGACGGTAATAGTGAACATGGGGACGGTAATATTGGACATGGGGACGGTAATATTGGACATGGGGACGGTAATATTGAACATGGGGACGGTAATATTGAACATGGGGACGGTAATATTGGACATGGGGACGGTAATATTGGACATGGTGACGGTAATATTGGGCATGGGGGACGATAATATTGGACATGGTGACGGTAATATTGGGCATGGGGGACGATAATATTGGACATGGGGACGGTAATATTGGACATGGTATTGGACATGGGGATAATATTGGACATGGGGACATATTGGACATGGCGACGGTAATAACATGGGGACGATAATATTGGACATGGGGACGGTAATATTGGACATGGTGACGAAAATATTGGACATGGGGACGGTAATATTGGACATGGGGACGATAATATTGGACATGGCGACGGTAATATTTGACATGGGGACGGTAATATTGGACATGGGGACGGTAATATTGGACATGGGGACGGTAATATTGGACATGGCGACGGTAATATTGGACACATGGCGACGGTAATAATGGACATGGGGACGGTAATATTGGACATGGCGACGGTAATAATGGACATGGGGACGGTAATATTGGACATGGCGACGGTAATATTGGACATGGCGACGGTAATATTGGACACATGGCGACGGTAATATTGGACATGGCGACGGTAATATTGGACACGGTGACGGTAATATCTGACATGGCGACGGTAATATTGGACATGGTGACGGTAATATTGGACATGGCGACGGTAATATTGGACATGGCGACGGTAATACTGAACATGGTAACGGTAATATTGGACATGGCGACGGTAATATTGGACATGGCGACGGTAATATTGGACATTTTGACGGTAATATTGGACATGGGGACGGTAATATTGGACATGGGGACGGTAATATTGGACATGGGGACGGTAATATTGGACATGGGGACGGTAATATTGGACATGGGGACGGTAATATTGGGCATGACGACGGTAATATTGGACATGGCGACGGTAATATTGGACATGGCGACGGTAATATTGAACATGGGACGGTAATATTGGACATGGCGACGGTAATATTGGACATGGGGACGGTAATATTGGACATGGCGACGGTAATATTGGACATGGGGACGGTAATATTGGACATGGCGACGGTAATAATGGACATGGGGACGGTAATATTGGACATGGCGACGGTAATAATGGACATGGGGACGGTAATATTGGACATGGCGACACTGGTGGGGAATATATTGGACATGGGGACGGTAATATTGGACATGGCGACGGTAATATTGGACATGGGGACGGTAATATTGGACATGGCGACGGTAATATTGGACATGGGGACGGTAACATTGGACATGGGGACGATAATATTGGACATGGTGACGGTAATATTGGACATGGGGACGGTAATATTGGACATGGTGACGGTAATATTGGACATGGCGACGGTAATATTGGACATGGTGATGGTAATATTGGACATGGTGACGATAATATTGGACATGGTCACGGTAATATTGGACATGGCGACGGTAATATTGGACATGGCGACGGTAATATTGGATATGGCGACGGTAATATCGGACATGGTGACGGTAATATTGGACATGGCGACGGTAATATTGGACATGGCGACGGTAATATTGGACATGGCGACGGTAATATTGGACATGGCGACGGTAATATTGGACATGGCGATAAAGGCTGTCATTATACTGCATGTGTGTCCATCTTTCCATTGTGTCGGTATTTTATACCATTTAGCTGGAGATTTGTATTGTGTATGAACACACACACTTCCTGGGGATAATTAGGTACTCAAGACGGGTACCTAATTATCCCATAATTGTTTCTATTTTTATTTTCTTTCCAATTTTTCGATTTTATTTTCCTCATAACAGGAGAATGCCTCACCCAATCGCTCTAAATTTTCAACAATTGTGTACGGCAACGATGAACAAGGTCTTGGAACAACTGGAATGTTCACGTCCACTATAACCAAAAGTATTGAACACGTTCCCAGCATCCAGGAACGGCCGGGATAACCTCTAAAAATCCCTAGTGACGGAGCATCAGACGTTCAAAAAAAGGTGCCCAAAAAACTTACGCCAACGGTGGAGAGTAAAATTATTATAGGTGTAAAATATGGGGAAACCTCTCCACGCACCGTTCCAGGATGCTGGAAAGAGGTTCAACAACTTTGGTTCCAGGACACGTGGACATGTCAGCTGTTAGGGAAATTTGGTCCTCCTCATTACAGCCCAACAGTGTTGAGTGTTTGAAGTCAATGCAAAACCCTTAAAGGTAACTCTTAGGAAATACCTGATAAAAATACAAAAAACAACAACAACACAGCAACACAAGTAATTAGTATTGACGTAAATTATACGAAATAAGACGGTGAAGTGGCTCTGTGGTGGCTCTGGTGGCCTGGTGGTTAACGCTCTCGCTTCACACGGCGAGGGACTGGGTTCGATTCCCAGCCAGAGTAGAAACATTGGACGTGTTTCTTTCCACCTGTTGTCTATGTTCCCCATCAGTAAAATGGGTACCTGGGTGTTAGTCGACTGGTGTGGGTCGCATCCTGGGACACTGACCTAAGGAGGCCTGGTCACAGACCGGGCCGCGGGGGCGTTGACCCCCGGAACTCTCTCCAAATAAACTCCAGGAAGTAAATTAAGCTTCCCAGTGAACAATTGCGTATTAATAATAACAAAAATAGGCACAATACCGTGACTGGAACATTACACAGATAACCAGCACATAAAAGAGAGAAGCTTACGACGACGTTTCGGTCCTCTTTTATGTGCGGATTATTTATGTAGCGTATTAATAATAATAATTACCATAGCATTTTAATAAAACTAACAATTTACACAATAATTATAAAATAAACAATATTAAATGCGTACTATAATAAGAGGAAGAACAACTGCGAGGATCAGAGAATATCCAGTAATATTCTTGCATTCACTATCCAGCAATAAATGCAGGAATATTTAACACAATTCGCATCATTATTCCTAACTCCATCACTTCAGGATTTGTATTTAGCTTCAAATTAAATTACAAATAAACAAATTACAAATTAGCAAATTACAAATTAGCAAATTGCAAATTACGTTAAAATAAAATAACTGAGACTCGTTGGAAACTTAATTAGCAAGACAAAGTCACCGCTGGGAGATGAAGTCTTGAAGATCTCTGTACCACAGTCTTGGTGACCTCTGTACCACAGTCTTGGTGACCTCTGTACCACAGTCTTGGTGACCTCTGTACCACAGTCTTGCTGACCTCTGTACCACAGTCTTGGTGACCTCTGTACCACAGTCTTGGTGACCTCTGTACCACAGTCTTGGTGACCTCTGTACCACAGTCTTGGTGACCTCTGTACCACAGTCTTGGTGACCTCTGTACCACAGTCTTGCTGACCTCTGTACCACAGTCTTGGTGACCTCTGTACCACAGTCTTGCTGACCTCTGTACCACAGTCTTGCTGACCTGTGTGCCACAGTCTTGCTGACCTCTGTACCACAGTCTTGCTGACCTCTGTACCACAGTCTTGCTGACCTCTGTACCACAGTCTTGTTGACCTCTGTACCACAGTCTTGCTGACCTCTGTACCACAGTCTTGCTGACCTCTGTACCACAGTCTTGCTGACCTCTGTACCACAGTCTTGCTGACCTCTGTACCATAGTCTTGCTGACCTCTGTACCACAGTCTTGCTGACCACTGTACCACAGAATCTTGCTGACCTGTGTACCACAGTCTTGCTGACCTTTGTACCACAGAATCTTGCTGACCACTGTACCACAGTCTTGCTGACCTCTGTACCACAGTCTTGCTGACCTCTGTACCACAGTCTTGCTGACCTCTGTACCACAGTCTTGTTGACCTCTGTACCACAGTCTTGCTGACCACTGTACCACAGTCTTGCTGACCTCTGTACCACAGTCTTGCTGACCACTGTACCACAGAATCTTGCTGACCTCTGTACCACAGTTTTGCTGACCTCTGTACCACAGTCTTGCTGACCTCTGTACCACAGTCTTGCTGGCCACTGTACCACAGAATCTTGCTGACCTCTGTGCCACAGTCTTGCTGACCTCTGTGCCACAGTCTTGCTGACCTCTGTACCACAGTCTTGCTGACCTGTGTACAAGTCTTGCTGACCTCTGTACCACAGTCTTGCTGACCTCTGTACCACAGTCTTGCTGACCTCTGTACCACAGTCTAGCTGACCTGTGTACCACAGTCTTACTGACCTGTGTACCAGTCTTGCTGACCTCTGTACCACAGTCTTGCTGACCTCTGTACCACAGTCTAGCTGACCTGTGTACCACAGTCTTACTGACCTCTGTACTCAGATCTTTGTACATGTTTTTCTCTGCTTTACACCGCGGTCCAAGTTGTATACGGTCTGCTCTTTGTATTTTCTTGAACAAGTGTATCTGTCTCCTTCTCGACCATTATCTACCCCCGATGTTGATTTTCTAGTTTCTTCCCAACCTTTACTACTCATTTCATTACACGATTTTTAGTGCTCATCTTTTCCTGTGCGAAGAGTGTTACTGTGACTCTCGTGGCGACCAGTCAGAGGCTTTTCTCACTTTTTTTCGCCCTCCATGTTTTAAATACAGGTACTTCCATACACATTTTGATTCTGGCACTCAAGCTCTCTCTTGCACTGATCTGTTTGCTTTTCTTCAACTGCGGTCGACTGTACTTAGTCTGTAGTACCAGATTTACTTGACAGGGATCATTTTCCTATTCTTCTTACTTCCAATTCACATTTCCGACCTCCTCGTAGCCCACCTTGGCAGTTCGAACGAGTGGATTGGACCCTTTACTCGCGTCAAACCTTTTACGGCGAGGGGCGCCTCCTCTTTTCTCCTCTTCGGAGGAGCTGATGCAGATATTTACGACCACTGTTTTAACCATAGCTTCAAATATAATCTTCGAAGCCTCGAATAGGCACTTTCAGAAATGCGTGCCTTGGTGGTCTCATACTTGTACTCGTACAATGTGTTTGAAGCGTGCTGTGTGGAGCCGATATCGTTATGAAAGGACCACAGAGCAGCTCTTTGATTTTCAACGAGCGAGTGCGGTAGCCGGACATGTAATCCGTGAATTAAAACGCACTTCTTGGCGGGAATACGTTTCTACCGTCACCTCTACTTCGTCTATGAGTGCAGTTTAGAAGAAAAATACGGAAACTGAGTGGCAGGTTCTCTATAGACCCTGCTGCTGTTCTTAGGGTTGCCGGTGCCAGCACTGCAGACCCTGCTGGCACGACACATATATCACGGGTTCGATTTCCCGTGATGTTTTAGCCCGCCTCATGGTGAGCGAAAATTCACGACGCTCTAACCCACTGGACCATACAATCCTACAAACAACCTGAGCCTAGCGAACTAGACTTGTTTCAAGTTGCCAGGCCATATGATGGTGTGGTTGCCTCAGAGCTAATTTCATGCTACTCCCCGTTTGGTGTACTAGCCTCCACAAGCAGTATACATATTATTGTAACACGAACAAGTGGTATTTAATCAATAACAACAATGCAGCTAGCCGGATTAAATACCACTTGCTCGTGGTATTTAAACCACGAACGAGGTTTCCACATGGAACCTCAACTGCTGATGTAATTAGTTGCTTCACTATATATTTCCAGTAATTCCTTTTCCTGTACTTTAACACCCTGAAAACTGCCCAACATAAAATTTCTTGCCCATATATTCCCTGAAGGGACTTGTGGATATTTGTAGATGGGCTTTTCTGGTAGTTTGTAGGAGAAAGAAGGTTGCAGTCGTCTTGCAGAGCTTGCTTTGAAATATATCTTAATGAGGTTATTTTGGTCAGCAGGCTACAAAAAACATGTATAACTATGGTCAAGGACGCCAATGGAGACAAGTCATATTGTCAAACTTTGTTTTGGGGGGAAGGGGTTATTATTGGTAATATACACATGTTACTATATATGATAATGTATTTTTGTGCACCTGTACCTAAATAAACTTAACTTTCTGTAGACCCCCTTTCGAAAATGCTTTCCAGATGTTTACAGTAAAGGCATATTGGTTGCTTTCTGAAATTATGGATCATATTATTTGCTTTTTTGTTATGGAAGGTTCAGTTATGAAACAGTCATTGAGACTGGGAGGGTGAGGGGCGCCCAGCACTCTACAATTAAATACTATTCTTAGAGACAGTCTGGAAATCCTTCCTCACCCCATGATGGAGTAAATAATGCTGAAATGGTCTAACACTTTTAGTTAAGAAAATGAAGTTATCAGACAGTGATAACTCTTGGTATGGGGACGCTAAGACAGTTGCTTCACTATGTGAGATTGTTGCTTACAGAGTTTTGCATAATGTGGTACTATAGTGTAGCAGACTAGCTTAAGACTATGAGTGATAGATACAATGGAATGTGGATCCTGTTTCAGCTCTTGACTTTGATTAAAGACTATTCCATTTATGTGCCTTGTTAGACCCATTTCTATGACATTTCACTTCAACAACAAGCTAAGATTCTAAAGCACCAGAGCCGCGTAATAGTGCATACAGCAGCCCTAATGTATTGTCGACAATTCATACAGTTAAATAGTGGTAGCGGGTGTGATATAGAAAATACATATTAAGTTTGAGCAAAACTTTGTTTTGCTCAAACTTAATATGTATTTGGTGACCGCGCAGCGAAGAATCTGTGTATGATTGCCTCCAACGATAGGGTTCTCATTGATGGTGACGGTCCCTGGATAAAGTGGCCTTTAAACAGGTTAATGAACTCTGTCCAGGCGAATATGTGACAATCAGAACAGCGTAAGTCATGAGCAAGGAGGTAATCACATCACATACTGAAGTTAAATTGGGACAATTGGAAATGAATGGCACTTGTGGGTCATGGAAGAGAGAGAGGAGCTTCTTTCCACACAGTGTACCACCGTGTGCAACAAGCATCCGAATGATTCCGATGGAGAAATAACTCTCAGGACAGACCATCACAAGATAACATCCAGCATCCGAATGATTCCCGATGGAGAAATAGCTCTCAGGACAGACCATCACAAGATAACATCCAGCATCCGAATGATTCCGATGGAGAAATAGCTCTCAGGACAGACCATCACAAGATAACATCCAGCATCCGAATGATTCCCAATAGAGAAATAACTTACAGGATGGACCATCACAAGATGACAAGGAGCACAAAACCCGTCCTACCAGGAGGGAAAAATGGCAGTTATTCAGTCAGTGTAGAAATTATTTATTTCATTTGTTTCTGTGTATTTCTTTGAAATATGAATTACTAAGTAACAAAAAAAGGCACAATACCGTGACTGGAACAATACACAAATAACCCGAGCATGATATATATATATGAGTTACTGCTAGTTGCTGAGGAGTCGTTAAACGAATCACTTAATTTACTACAGAGCAACACCATGCCTTTTATTAAAATGCGATAATGTATTGTAATACATCGGTGTGCGAAAGGTCGACATACCGAGAAACAAATGAGATTTGGAGCGTGAGTTTGTCACTGTAACATCCAGCGTAGAAAACGGAAGACGATAACTTGTGAGTTACAAGTATTGGCAGCCAGTCAGTCAGTCATTCAGTCAGTCAGTCAGTCAGTCAGTCAGTCAGTCAGTCAGTCAGTCAGTCAGTCAGTCAGGCAGTCAGTCAGTCAGTCAGTCAGTCAGTCACTCAGTCACTCAGTCAGTCACATAGTCATTTAATCAGTCAATTAATCAGGCTGTCAGCTAATCAGCCAGTCAGTCAGTCAGGCAGTCAGTCAGTCAGTCAGTCAGTCAGTCAGTCAGTCAGTCATTTACTCAGTCAGTTATTCAGTCTGTCAGTTAGTCAGTCAGTCAGTCAGTCAGTCAGTCAGTCAGTCAGTCAGTCAGTTATTCAGTTAGTCAGTCAGTCAGTCATTTAATCGGTCAGTTATTCAGTCTGTCAGTCAGTCAGTCAGTCAGTAAATCAGTCAGTCAGTCAGTCAGTCAGTCAGTCAGTTATTCAGTTAGTCAGCCAGTCAGTCATTTAATCAGTCAGTTATTCAGTCAGTCAGTCAGTCAGTCAGTCAGTCAGTTAAGAGAATTGAACTATAGGGTGGTGGTATATCTCCAGGTAAGTAAGTAGAAGACAGAGCCTGGGTCACGCCGTGCACGTGCAACCAGAATTCACGTACCAGGTTGTAGGTACGTGAATTCTGGTTGCACTTTGTCTCTCATTGCTTTGAATACATGTGTATTTAAGAAAATCTAGTTATAAAAAGTAATTTAAGCTTTTGTGAATTAGAATAAATAGGTCTCCAGGACTTAGGGTAAAAGCCGTCGGCTAATTTTAGGTCTCCTTTGAGTGGGTGTTCCAGGCCATGGAAACACGTTCGTGAATGAGGCGGCTAGCAAACGATTTAAGCCCGTCTAGTTATACATGAAGTTTAGTACGATAACACCCGTCCTTGAAGGGCATTATGCAGTTAGTCTAGTCCTTATTTAATGCACTGGCAAGTTATAGCTCCTATATCAGATGTGACAAGAAGAATGTCTCCCTAAATCCCCGGAGAAAAAAAAAATAGACCGTGAGCGTAGATAAGATGAACCTCAGATTGGTGGGTAGATGTACTGACCAGCTAGCATCACCTTTACTTTGCATCTGTCAACTCTGCCAAACACCGAGGAAATATTCTTGTTTATATGAGACAGCAACTCTAGCCAAAATTTACACATAGCTGAACTATACGATAATCAGCAATTACAGATCAGTGTCACTTTTTTCAGTCAGTGTCAAAATTCTTGAGACTATAATCTCATGGCAAATGACAGCCTTGTTTGACCATAACTTGTTTCTTTTTGACCGTCAGTACGGATTCAGAAAAGGCAGATCTGCAGTTTATTTCCTGTTAAAACTCTCCACTACGTGAAACTTGTCAGTAGATGAATCAAACATCAACTGTGTAGCAGTTATGGACATCACTGATGCCTTAGACCGGGTATGGTAGAAGGGATTCTTGGCAAAACTGGAGACACTTGGAGTCTCTGGCTCAGTGATACAGCTCCTTAATGACTAATCTCAAAACAGGTATTTTTAGAGTAGTTGTCAATGGAATAGATTCCACAGGGAACTCGGTTATTTCCAGTGTTCCAGTGTTTAGTTCAACGACCTCATTCCATATTCACAGGCCAATGTTAATGATTTATTTAACATATATATATGCAAGAGAGGAGATGTCAGCTGCTCCCTAGGTTGATACTGCTGTAAGCTGAAGTGAAATATGACTGCAGAATGTCAACGAAGAACCACAAGGTAAATCTTACTAGCAAGGCAACGAAGAATTTAAAAGCACTAAGACGTATCTCCTACCAGCCTGGCAGCATAGGCAGCAAAACTCTGTACAAAGCATACCCTCCTTGGGTATGTACCACTTTCTTGCATTCCCTGCCCCCTCATACCTTCTGACTTCTGGCCCGAAGAAAGAACCTTGCATTATAACTTATTTCTCGTTTGGGCAGAGTTTGGTTGGATCTATCATTTCAACAGACCCTCAACACTGTGGAAAGGTGGGAATGTAAATATTCATTACTGGAAAAATATATTACTTATTTTCAACTATGTAACACGAGAAATGCTTCAAAACTACATAGAATTATAAATATTTGACAGAGATTGAACAATTGGTTATAGCTATGACCATAATTTTTAAAGGGGTTGACAGGTAAGCCAACTGAGGGCTTCGGTCAGATGACCAAAAGCTCCAACGGCGGGTCATCACATGACTAAGACCCACGTCAGGAAACACTTGACCTGCTTCCTGACGAACCTTACCTATTATTAAATGAGCTGATGTAGGTAACAGCTCTTAAAGGCGTTTAAGGTAAGGTAGTAAATCTTAGCCTACCCTTATGTAAAGAGAGAAGGAGAGGGAGAGAGAGAGTGAGAGAAAGAGAATGTAGGTGTTTGCTCTCATCTATATGTGGTTACAGGGATCGAGTTACAGCTTCTGACCCCACCTTTTCACTGGCCGCTACTGGGTTCATCCCACTGATGTGTTCGTGTATATCAGTCTGTGCTACCATTCCACTGATGTGTTCGTGTGTACGAGTCTGTGTTACCTCTACACTGATGTGTTCGTGTGTACGAGTCTGTGTTACCTCTACACTGATGTGTTCGTGTGTACGAGTCTGTGTTACCTCTACACTGATGTGTTCGTCTGTACGAGTCTGTCTGTGTGCATTTACGTTCTGTTATATCAGCATAAAAAATTTTAATTTACTTTTTAATGCGAACCTAAATCTATGATTACATAAAAGATACTGAACTAAATAATTGCTCATGGGAGGGGGAAAGAGCTGCTATACCATTATGCTACAAATAGCCTTTCTGTCCAGCGGAAGTTAATAAGCTAAAAGGCAATATCCATTACGACCAATTTTGGATGGATAATGGTGGCACTGGATAATGTCACATACACACCGACCCCATAATGGTGACCGGCACAGCGTGTTCTCCTGGTATACACATAACTATCACTTTCAAGGGTCACTAGCAGTATGAACTGTGAGCTCTCGCAGTATGAGCTGTGATCCCTAGCAGTATGAACTGTGATCTAGCACAGCATTAGCTGTAGTTACCCTCTCAGGGAAGTCACAGCGTTAGATTTGTTCCCCCACTTAGTGTGAGCTGTGGATACACTCACACAAAGAGTCTCTCTTTGAATTGTAGTTCCCTTCAGAAAGAGGTGTGGTCCCAATCTGTGGGACCACAGCTCATTCAGTGTGGACACACTAAGTGAAGGAATTGGCCCACATTGTGAGAGCTGTGGCCCCACACATTGTGAATTGTGGACCTGACAGTATGAGTTATGACCCTGAAAAACACAGTAAATCTAGTGGTCCCACTTACGTTGGTCTCAAAATGAGCTATGGTCCCACTCTATGAGAACTAATGTCCCGTTTGTGTAAAGTGTAATCCCACTCATTGGGACCTCACTCACTGTGGTACCACTCAGTGTGGCCCAACTAATGTTGGGTACCACTGTGGGCCAGACTGATGTCGTTTCAGTGTGGTAAACTCAGTATTGTACCATGCAGTGTGGTGCTACTCAATGTGGTACCGCTCAGCGTGGCCCAACTAATGTTATTCCATTCAGTTTGTTACCAGTGTGTGGCCTAACTAATGCTCCATTCAGTGTGGTGCCACTTAGTGTGGTGCCACTCAGTGTGGCCCAACATACGTCATTTCACTTAATGTGGTCTTACTCGTACTGCTCTACCTCTACAGACACTGAGGTAACATCCACTGTGTTCTTTGTCTCTTTTAGTGAAGACTGTCATTGTGTTCAGTGTTCTATGTATTCCCTTGTCGTATGGACACATGCAAAATAACATTATTATTATTATTATTATTATTATTATTATTATTATTATTATTATTATTATTATTATTATTATTATACTGTCGTTATACTGCTATATATTATATCATTTGACGGTCATGTGGCCACAGATGGTAACATCAGTGAGCGCCTGCATCCTACATGGTGGCACTGTTTACACTGTAATCTTCCAAAAGCGATTCTGGTGCTAAAGGTTTAACGAGAAGGGGCCCTGTCGTTATACCAGTACCTCGCTAAAGCTGTGAAGCGACGTTGGACGCTCGTGAAACAGCTTTGGTAGACTTAGCTTCCCAGCTGGTTGCTACGGTTCTCACTGTGCCCTGTGTTCGCATTTGCCTCATTGTACATATTTGTAAGTACTGTACGTACTGTAAATACTTTCTTATTTTGGTGAAGGAAATACAATCATTTATTCTCTCTGCTGCCTCCTTGATCTTTCCTAATAGGTTATCGTGCTATGGTAAGGTGTGCAAGACAATAGTCTGCACCAGTTCCCGAAATAGTGGCTTAATGGTGTTAGTGTCTTAAGTGTTCACGCTCCTGTGACAAAGCCTGTTGTTAGCCGTATTACGTTTTATTTTGTGCAGACCTTATGTACATTATAATATTTCTTGATAACATACACATATGTACTCTTCATAGTACCTTACCTACCAACTACCCATGTGATGCACGTGTGTCTTACCTACCAAGTACCATGTGATACACATGTGTCTTACCTACCAAGTACCCATGTGATACACATGTGTCTTACCTACCAGCTACCCATGTGATGCACGTGTGTCTTACCTACCAAGTACCATGTGATACACATGTGTCTTACCTACCAAGTACCCATGTGATACACATGTGTCTTACCTACCAGCTACCCATGTGATGCACGTGTGTCTTACCTACCAAGTACCATGTGATACACATGTGTCTTACCTACCAAGTATGCCCACCTACCAACTACCCATGTGATACACATGTGTCTTACCTACCAGCTGTGATCTTGTCTTACCTACCAACTACCCATGTGATACACATGTGTCTTACCTACCAACTACCCATGTGATACACATGTGTCTTACCTACCAACTACCCATGTGATGCACATGTGTCTTACCTACCAACTACCCATGTGATACACATGTGTCTTACCTACCAACTACCCATGTGATGCACATGTGTCTTACCTACCAACTACCCATGTGATACACATGTGTCTTACCTACCAACTACCCATGTGATTTACATGTGTCTTACCTACCAACTACCCATGTGAAGCACATGTGTCTTACCCACCAGCTACCCATGTGATGCACATGTGTCTTATATAACAACTACCCATGTGATGCACATGTGTCTTACCTACCAACTACTCATGTGATGAACGTGTCTTACCTACCAACTACCCATGTGATGCAAGTGCCTTACCTACCAACTACGCATGTGACGCACATGTGTCTTACCTACCAACTACCCATGTGATGCACGTGTCTTACCTACCAACTACCCATGTGATGCGTGTCTTACCTACCAACTACCCATGTGATGCACATGTGCCTTACCTACCAACTCCCCATGTGATGCACATGTGTCTTACGTACCAACTACCCATGTGATACACATGTGTCTTACCTACCAACTACCCATGTGATTTACATGTGTCTTACCTACCAACTACCCATGTGAAGCACATGTGTCTTACCCACCAGCTACCCATGTGATGCACATGTGTCTTACTTACCAACTACCCATGTGATGCACATGTGTCTTACATACCAACTACCCATGTGTTGCACATGTGTCTTACCTACCAACTACCCATGTGATGCACATGTGTCTTACTTACCAACTACCCATGTGATGCACATGTGTCTTACATACCAACTACCCATGTGATTTACATGTGTCTTACCTACCAACTACCCATGTGATGCACATGTGTCTTACCTACCAACTACCCATGTGTTGCACATGTGTCTTACCTACCAACTACCCATGTGTTGCACATGTGTCTTACTTACCAACTACCCATGTGTTGCACATGTGTCTTACCTAGCAACTACCCATGTGTTGCACATGTGTCTTACCTACCAACTACCCATGTGATGCACATGTGTCTTACCTACCAACTACCCATGTGATGCACGTGTCTTACCTACCAACTACCCATGTGATACACATGTGTCTTACCTACCAACTACCCATGTGATGCACATGTGTCTTACCTACCAACTACCCATGTGATGCACATGTGTCTTACCTACCAACTACCCATGTGATGAACATGTGCCTTACCTATCAACTACCCATGTGATGCACATGTGTCTTACCTACCAACTACCCATGTGATGCACGTGTCTTACCTACCAACTACGCATGTGACGCACATGTGTCTTACCTACCAACTACCCATGTGATGCACGTGTCTTACCTACCAACTACCCATCTGATGCGTTTGTCTTACCTACCAACTACCCATGTGATGCACATGTGCCTTACCTAACAACTACCCATGTGATGCACATGTGTCTTACTTACCAACTATTCATGTGATGCACATGTACCTTACCTACCAACTACCCATGTGATGCACATGTGCCTTACCTACCAACTACCCATGTGATGCACATGTGTCTTACCTACCCTCTACCCATGTGATGCACATGTGTCTTACCTACCAACTACTCATGTGATGAACATGTGTCTTACCCACCAACTACCCATGTGATGCACATGTGTCTTACCTACCAACTACCCATGTATTGCACCTGTGTCTTTCATACCAACTACCCATGTGTTGCACATGTGTCTTACCTACCAAGTATCCATGTGATGCAAGTGTCTTACCTACCAACTACCCATGTGTTGCACATGTGTCTTACCTACCAACTACCCATGTGATGCACATGTGTCTTACCTACCAACTACCCATGTGATGCACATGTGTCTTACCTACCAACTACCCATGTGATGCACATGTGTCTTACCTACCAAGTACCCATGTGATGCACATGTGTCTTACCTACCAACTACCCATGTGATGCACATGTGTCTTACCTACCAACTACCCATGTGATGCACATGTGTCTTACCTACCAACTACCCATGTGTTGCACATGTGTCTTACATACCAACTACCCATGTGTTGCACATGTGTCTTACCTACCAACTACCCATGTGTTGCACCTATGTCTTACCTACCAACTACCCATGTGATGCACGTGTCTTACCTACCAGCTACCCATGTGATGCACATGTGCCTTACCTACCAACTACCCATGTGATGCACATGTGTCTTACCTACCAACTACCCATGTGATGCACATGTGTCTTACCTACCAACTACCCATGTGATGCACATGTGTCTTACCTACCAACTACCCATGTGATGCACATGTGTCTTACCTACCAACTACCCATGTGTTGCACCTGTGTCTTACCCACCAGCTACCCATGTGATGCATATGTGTCTTACCTACCAACTACCCATGTGTTGCACATGTGTCTTACATACCAACTACCCATGTGTTGCACATGTGTCTTACCTACCAACTACCCATGTGTTGCACCTGTGTCTTACCTACCAACTACCCATGTGATGCACATGTGCCTTACCTACCAACTACCCATGTGTTGCACCTGTGTCTTACATACCAACTACCCATGTGTTTCACATGTGTCTTACCTACCAACTACCCATGTGATGCACGTGTCTTACCTACCAACTACCCATGTGATACACGTGTCTTACCTATCAACTACCCATATGATGCACATGTGTCTTACCTACCAGCTACCCATATGATGCACATGTGTCTTACCTACCAGCTACCCATGTGTTGCACATGGGTCTTATTCATCAATTTCTCGGTTTGTATATCATTATTATTTAATAAAAGTTCAAGAATTGATTTCTGCTGCTTATTAGTAAGAGAAACTCTGTGTAAGATATTCTCTGCATCAGGGTAGAGTATCTGGTTTCACAAGGATTCTTCCAATATGCTAACATTACCGAAGGTAAATTTAGCATCTGAGTAGAGAATGTTGGCTCACTCGGTGAGGTAGCTACGTAGAGGCAGGGAAAATAGGTAAATTTAGCATCTGTGTAGGGAATGTTGGCTCACTCGGTGAGGTAGCTACGTAGAGGCAGGGAAAATAGGTAAATTTAGCATCTGTGTAGGGAATGTTGGCTCACTCGGTGAGGTAGCTACGTAGAGGCAGGGAAAATAGGTAAATTTAGCATCTGTGTAGGGAATGTTGGCTCACTCGGTGAGGTAGCTACGTAGAGGCAGGGAAAATAGGTAAATTTAGCATCTGAGTAGAGAATGTTGGCTCACTCGGTGAGGTAGCTACGTAGAGGCAGGGAAAATAGGTAAATTTAGCATCTGAGTAGGGAATGTTGGTTCACTCGGTGAGGTAGCTACGTAGAGGCAGGGAAAATAGGTAAATTTAGCATCTGTGTAGGGAATGTTGGTTCACTCGGTGAGGTAGCTACGTAGAGGCAGGGAAAATAGGTAAATTTAGCATCTGAGTAGAGAATATTGGCTCACTCGGTGAGGTAGCTACGTAGAGGCAGGGAAAATAGGTAAATTTAGCATCTGAGTAGAGAATATTGGCTCACTCGGTGAGGTAGCTACGTAGAGGCAGGGAAAATAGGTAAATTTAGCATCTGATTAGGGAATGTTGGCTCACTCGGTGAGGTAGCTACGTAGAGGCAGGGAAAATAGGTAAATATAGCATCTGAGTAGAGAATATTGGCTCACTCGGTGAGGTAGCTACGTAGAGGCAGGGAAAATAGGTAAATTTAGCATCTGAGTAGAGAATATTGGCTCACTCGGTGAGGTAGCTACGTAGAGGCAGGGAAAATAGGTAAATTTAGCATCTGATTAGGGAATGTTGGCTCACTCGGTGAGGTAGCTACGTAGAGGCAGGGAAAATAGGTAAATTTAGCATCTGAGTAGAGAATATTGGCTCACTCGGTGAGGTAGCTACGTAGAGGCAGGGAAAATAGGTAAATTTAGCATCTGAGTAGAGAATATTGGCTCACTCGGTGAGGTAGCTACGTAGAGGCAGGGAAAATAGGTAAATTTAGCATCTGATTAGGGAATGTTGGCTCACTCGGTGAGGTAGCTACGTAGAGGCAGGGAAAATAGGTAAATTTAGCATCTGAGTAGAGAATATTGGCTCACTCGGTGAGGTAGCTACGTAGAGGCAGGGAAAATAGGTAAATTTAGCATCTGTGTAGGGAATGTTGGCTCACTCGGTGAGGTAGCTACGTAGAGGCAGGGAAAGTAGCTTCTCTGGGGAAAATCGTTAAGACAGCAGTGAAGGAAGATAACATCAGAAAAAACAGAGAGACAAGTCTCTTACCTCCCATGATTTTTCATTAATCAAGGACAATAGATAAACCATACCACGGATGGGGATAGAACCCGCGGTCAGTCATAAAACTCCAGACCGACGCGTTAATCACTGGGCCAGCTGGCTACAATAAGCCAGCTGGCCCAGTGGCTAACTGCCCATGGTGTGGTTTTTTTGCAATCGTGTCATTACGATTTCGTGAGAATACAAACTTTCTCTAGATTCATGCAGGTCAGTGTTATCTATGACGTGGGATAGGATGAGGATAAATGACCTCTACACGAAATAATAGACTCGGGGTTCGAACCCACGGTGCGTAATTGTCGAAAATATCATTTTTTATAGCAGGGGGGCGATGCTGTGCGGGGCGGTGTTGGGCGGTGCTGGGCGGGGCGGGACGGGGCGAGGCTGGGCGGTGCTGGGCGGGATTGGGTGGAGCGGGGCGGGTCTGGGTGGGGCTGGGCGGGGCTGGGTGGGGCGAGGCGGGGCGGATCAACAAGCAACGCACAAGGACGAGCAAGTAACACATGTAGACAGACATGTTACACTCAAAAATAAACTTGTAACACATGTAAACAAATAATAAATAAACTTATACGGGGATAAACACAAGAAATATGGAACACTAGAAGCCACGTAGCAAACAAGTAACACATTGTAAGAAACATAATGAGTCGCGTAACTCAAAAGAAAAAACATAACAAATAACACACGAGAAAAAACTAGTAACACACGAGAAAAAACTAGTAACACACGAGAAAAAACTAGTAACACACGAGAAAAAACTAGTAACACGCGAGAAAAAAACTAGTAACACACGAGAGAAAGCAAGTAACACAATAGAATAAACATGCAACACACTAGAAAAAAAAGTAACACGAGAAAAATAAGTAACACACTAGAAAAAAGCATGTAACACACTAAGAAAAACAAGAAACAAACGAGATAAAACACGTAACACACGAGAGAAAACAAGCAACACAATAGAAGAAACATGCAACACACGAGAAAAAAAAGTAACACGAGAAAAAACAAATAACATACTAGGAAAAACTAGTAACACACAAGAAAAAACATGCAACACACTAGAAAAAAAACAAGTAACACATTAGAAAAAACAAGTAATGGAAAAAAAAACATGTGACACACGAGAAAAAAAAACGAGAAAAATTAACACAAAAAAAAAAAAACACGAAAAAACTGGTAATACAAGAGAAAAATTACGTAACACGTGAAAAAAGTATCACACGATGAAAAACAAGTAACACGTGAAAAAAGTAAGTAACACTCGAGAAAAAGTAACATGAAAAAAACAAGTAAAAGTTGAAAAAACAATTAGCAGAGGAGGATAAACAAGGAGGATACGAGGATAAACAAGGAGGATACGAGGATAAGCAAGAAGGATACGAGGATAAACAAGAAGTATACGAGGATAAACAAGGAGTATACGAGGATAAAAAAGGAGGATACGAGGATAAACAAGAAGTATACGAGGATAAACAAGGAGTATACGAGGATAAAAAAGGAGGATACGAGGATAAACAAGGAGGATACGAGGATAAACAAGGAATATACGAGGATAAAAAAGGAGGATACGAGGATAAACAAGAAGTATACGAGGATAAACAAGGAGGATACGAGGATAAACAAGGAGTATACGAGGATAAAAAAGGAGGATACGAGGATAAACAAGAAGTATACGAGGATAAACAAGGAGGATACGAGGATAAACAAGGAGTATACGAGGATAAAAAAGGAGGATACGAGGATAAACAAGAAGTATACGAGGATAAACAAGGAGGATACGAGGATAAACAAGGAGTATACGAGGATAAAAAAGGAGGATACGAGGATAAACAAGAAGTATACGAGGATAAACAAGGAGGATACGAGGATAAACAAGGAGTATACGAGGATAAAAAAGGAGGATACGAGGATAAACAAGAAGTATACGAGGATAAACAAGGAGGATACGAGGATAAACAAGGAGGATACGAGGATAAACAAGGAAGATACGAGGATAAACAAGGAGGATACGAGGATAAACAGGAAGTATACGAGGATAAACAAGAAGTATACGAGGATAAACAAGGAGGATACGAGGATAAACAAGGAGGATACGAGGATAAACAAGAAGCATACGAGGATAAAAAAGGAGGATACGAGGATAAACAAGAAGTATACGAGGATAAACAAGGAGTATACGAGGATAAAAAAGGAGGATACGAGGATAAACAAGAAGTATACGAGGATAAACAAGGAGTATACGAGGATAAAAAAGGAGGATACGAGGATAAACAAGGAGGATACGAGGATAAACAAGGAATATACGAGGATAAAAAAGGAGGATACGAGGATAAACAAGAAGTATACGAGGATAAACAAGGAGGATACGAGGATAAACAAGGAGTATACGAGGATAAAAAAGGAGGATACGAGGATAAACAAGAAGTATACGAGGATAAACAAGGAGGATACGAGGATAAACAAGGAGTATACGAGGATAAAAAAGGAGGATACGAGGATAAACAAGAAGTATACGAGGATAAACAAGGAGGATACGAGGATAAACAAGGAGTATACGAGGATAAAAAAGGAGGATACGAGGATAAACAAGAAGTATACGAGGATAAACAAGGAGGATACGAGGATAAACAAGGAGTATACGAGGATAAAAAAGGAGGATACGAGGATAAACAAGAAGTATACGAGGATAAACAAGGAGGATACGAGGATAAACAAGGAGGATACGAGGATAAACAAGGAAGATACGAGGATAAACAAGGAGGATACGAGGATAAACAGGAAGTATACGAGGATAAACAAGAAGTATACGAGGATAAACAAGGAGGATACGAGGATAAACAAGGAGGATACGAGGATAAACAAGAAGCATACGAGGATAAAAAATTAGGATACGAGGATAAACAAGAAGTATACGAGGATAAACAAGGAGGATACGATGATAAACAAGGAGTATACGAGGATAAAAAAGGAGGATACGAGGATAAACAAGAAGTATACGAGGATAAACAAGGAGGATACGAGGATAAACAAGGAGGATACGAGGATAAACAAGGAAGATACGAGGATAAACAAGGAGGATACGAGGATAAACAAGGAGGATACGAGGATAAACAAGGAAGATACGAGGATAAACAAGGAGGATACGAGAACAAAGATAACACATATCACACCAACACAGGCACCTAACACACGAGGACAAAGATAACACATGTATCACACCAACACAGGCACCTAACACACGAGGACAAAGATAACACATGTATCACACCAACACAGGCACCTAACACACGAGGACAAAGATAACACATGTATCACACCAACACAGGCACCTAACACATGAGGACAAAGATAACACATGTATCACACCAACACAGGCACCTAACACACGAGGACAAAGATAACACATGTATCACACCAACAAAGGCACCTAACACACGAGGACAAAGATAACACATGTATCACACCAACACAGGCACCTAACACACGAGGACAAAGATAACACATGTATCACACCAACACAGGCACCTAACACACGAGGACAAAGATAACACATGTATCACACCAACACAGGCACCTAACACACGAGGACAAAGATAACACATGTATCACACCAACACAGGCACCTAACACACGAGGACAAACATAACACATGTATCACACCAACACAGGCACCTAACACACGAGGACAAAGATAACACATGTATCACACCAACACAGGCACCTAAAGATAACACATGTATCACACCAACACAGGCACCTAACACACGAGGACAAAGAAAACACATGTATCACACCAACACAAGCACCTAACACACGAGGACAAAGATAACACATGTATCACACCATCACAAGCACCTGACACACGAGGACAAAGATAACACATATCACACCAACACAAGCACCTAACACACGAGGACAAAGATAACACATGTATCACACCAACACAGGCACCTAACACACGAGGACAAAGATAACACATGTATCACACCATCACAAGCACCTGACACACGAGGACAAAGATAACACATATCACACCAACACAAGCACCTAACACATGAGGACAAAGATAACACATGTATCACACCAACACAAGCACCTAACACATGAGGACAAAGATAACACATGTATCACACCAACACAGGCACCTAACACATGAGGACAAAGATAACACATGCATCACACCAACACAGGCACCTAATACATGAGGACAAAGATAACACATGTATCACACCAACACAAGCACCTAACACACGAGGACAAAGATAACACATATCACACCAACACAGGCACCTAACACATGAGGACAAAGATAACACATGTATCACACCAACACAGGCACCTAACACACGAGGACAAAGATAACACATGTATCACACCAACACAAGCACCTAACACACGAGGACAAAGATAACACATGTATCACACCAACACAAGCACCTAACACACGAGGACAAAGATAACACTTGTATCACACCAACACAAGCACCTAACACACTAGGACAAAGATAACACTTGTATCACACCAACACAAGCACCTAACACACGAGGACAAAGATAACACTTGTATCACACCAACACAAGCACCTAACACACTAGGACAAAGATAACACATGTATCACACCAACACAGGCACCTAACACACGAGGACAAAGATAACACATGTATCACACCAACACAGGCACCTAACACATGAGGACAAAGATAACACATGTATCACACCAACACAAGCACCTAACACATGAGGACAAAGATTACACATGTATCACACCAACACAAGCACCTAACACACGAGGACAAAGATAACACATGTATCACACCAACACAGGCACCTAACACATGAGGACAAAGATAACACATGTATCACACCAACACAGGCACCTAACACATGAGGACAAAGATAACACATGTATCACACCAACACAGGCACCTAACACATGAGGACAAAGATTACACATGTATCACACCAACACAGGCACCTAACACACGAGGACAAAGATAACACATGTATCACACCAACACAGGCACCTAACACATGAGGACAAAGATAACACATGTATCACACCAACACAAGCACCTGACACTCGAGGACAAAGATAACACATGTATCACACCAACACAGGCACCTAACACATGAGGACGAAGATAACACATATCACACCAACACAGGCACCTAACACATGAGGACAAAGATAACACATGTATCACACCAACACAAGCACCTGACACACGAGGACAAAGATAACACATGTATCACACCAACACAAGCACCTAACACATGAGGACAAAGATAACACATGTATCACACCAACACAAGCACCTAACACATGAGGACAAAGATAACACATGTATCACACCAACACAGGCACCTAACACATGAGGACAAAGATAACACATGTATCACACCAACACAGGCACCTAACACATGAGGACAAAGATAACACATGTATCACACCAACACAGGCACCTAACACACGAGGACAAAGATAACACATGTATCACACCAGCACAGGCACCTAACACATGAGGACAAAGATAACACATGTATCACACCAACACAGGCACCTAACACATGAGGACAAAGATAACACATGTATCACACCAACACAGGCACCTAACACATGAGGACGAAGATAACACATATCACACCAACACAAGCACCTGACACACGAGGACAAAGATAACACATATATCACACCAGCACAGGCACCTAACACACGAGGACAAAGATAACACATATAACACACGAGAAAATAACCCTCTCCATAACTCATAAATCCTCGTTATAAAAAAATTAAATAACCTCGAAAAAATGTTTATCAACTTTTTTTAAGCGGTCGGAATATAACTCGAAATTTTATTTCCGCTTTTCTGATGCTTTATGCGTCTGAACACAAATGTGTGGAAATTTTTAACATTATAATGAATGTTGTTCTCCCCAAAAGCAAAATAAATTAAACGTATTTTAAATATGTGTAACTTATGTTTCGTATTTTTTGAATACTCTGAATATTAACATTTAAATGTCTTTGGTAGAAGATTTTTTTAGGCTTGCATTTATATGTGGCATAAATAAACCTTGGTAACTGGTTCCGATAAATTGGCTTAAAAAGTCCCGTGAGCCAACACTGGGGCTTATTTAAAGTTTCGGTCCCGGGATCTTGATCACTTCTAACAGATAGGTTAAAATAATCTAAAACGTCGAATATATTAGCCCACGTGTTATTCAAGCCAGGCACAGCGCCACGTACCTAACAACACAGGAGTCACGTTATCACATTGTCTACCTGTCCTTATCCCGTACTGCAGTACGTTCGCCGGGTCTTTCCCAGATGGTGACCCGGCGTTGGCCCTCCCTGGGTGGGAGGTGTCGCTTATCTTTCATCTGTCTTATGGGGAGACGTCTTGCTATGGTCCCTCCGGCTGGAGGTCATCCCAACATGACATTCTTCAGGTCACCATCCGTCACTCACCCCTCACTCTCCGCTTATATATTTTATCTTTTAACCTCTGTTCACCAGAGGTTGAACCTTATCTCTTTTCCTTGCCACTTCTACAATTTATCAGCTCCATCTTTATAATAATATAACAATAATTTTTATTTTTACCAGTACATGTACAAGGTATACAGACCATAGTTGACATCAGTGACATACTACTTTATAGAAAGCCGCTTGTTATGCTGAGCATTTCGGGCAAATTAGATCAGTTTTTTGTCTCAGTATGCGACCCACATCAGTCGACTAACACCTATGTACCCATTTTTACTGATGGGAGAACATGGACAACCGGTGTAAGGAAACACTCCCAATGTTTACACCCTTACCGGGAATCGAACCCAGACTCCTCGGCGTGTGAAGCAAGAGATTTAGCCACCAGGCCACGGGCCACTGTAGCCTCCGACTCTTCTACTATCTACCAGCAAATATAAGAGAACGTTTGAGATACCTGATCATGTAAGTAGTGATGACTGTTTCCATGTAGCATGCAGATAACAGTACTATGGCTGGTTAATCAGATGGTAATCACTAATATTTGCTCACACGCCGGATTTCTTGCAGAAATTTCGACACCGATTACATAAACGTAAGAGGGTTATGGGAGTAAGATTCCAGCAACCATTTCATTGTTCACTATTGTTCCAGTTAAGACCGTTTACACTATATTGGTCGGATTTTACATCACCTCAAATACACGTAAATTCCGTGTAAATTGGAACAGCCAGACGGAGAGCCACTGCAATACGGAGAGTCTTAGGGTCGAGACGTGCTCCCATTGCCGAAATGGGAACTGTTTGGAGGAAGTCCCCAGAGTGATATGCGCTCACAGCATGGAGATGGGCAGTCTCTCTGTCTGATGTTATAGCCCTAATCATGTTGGTAAGTACCTTTTCAGCGATGGGACCATCCCAACCTGACTGTTTGTAGGCCAGTGCTGCACTAGGTTTTAGTGCTTGAGCAGCAAGAGTCTCCCATTCAGTGATGGCACTGATGTAGCTAAGGTCCTGTATTCCTGCTGAGTCACTGAGGTTGTCCAGAAGAATTTGTTTTATTAACTCGTTTGATGCTATGGAAGAGGACAGGAAAGCTGGTAGGGCAATTTGGGAGAATTTGCGTACTCCCAGTCCCCCCAAGGCTGACTGTTCGTCTTCAAGGGAAAGATTCAATATACTCTTTAGCATAATCTTAAGGAGGTAGTCATATTCCGCCGAAGGCTGGGGAGCATCTCAGGAAGTAGGTAAGTTTTGGGACGGACAGGCACCTGGTGAGTAGGTAGAAGGTATCATGTGTATCACTGTCTTTCATCCTGCCTTCCATCATCCTGAGTTTTGAGATTTTCTTTTCTAGGATCAAATCAATGGCATTGGGCCCAAGAGGAGCACCAAAGAGAGTGCTGTTGCCTGGATCAATGGCTCGTGCTCCTGGTAAAATAGCACTAATATTCTCGATTATCTGTTGATTGGTAGAAACTATTTCACATTTGGTGGGGTTTAAAGATAGGCCCAGGCTTTCTCCCATGTCTTTAATTTTTCTGATGTGCTCTAGGAGAGTCTGTAGTGCCAGCTAGGGTACCATCATCCAAAAGCCAGAAAGTGAGCTCACTGGAGAACGCTTCTGTGACTTCCTTGATGACCAGACAGAAAAGAAAAGGGGTTAGAGGGTCTCCCTGTTGCACACCCTCACTCGAGTCAATTTCATGCTCCCCAAACAACAGTTTAGAAGTCACACTATAACACGATTGTATGAAGGGATAGAGGGAAGAGAAGTGTCTAGAAACCACTTGAAGAGCAGCATCCCTTCTGACTAAGTTAAAAACATGGCAAAATCCAATTTGATCAAGGCTTTTTCATCTGACATGTTGATGTATACTCGTGCTGCGTGGGCAGTTGCTTCACAGCCTTGTTGAACACCAAAGTCGTGCAGCGTTGGTCTCAACATTGCAGCAGCCTCTTAACTCACCATTCAATTAATTTTGTGTTATACTTTTTAATTCAAGTTTTGTTTACTAATTACTAAGCATTTTGATAACGTTGGTTTCGTGTGATATACCTGGAGTATACCTAGAGAGAGTTCCGGGGGTCAACGCCCCCGCGGCCCTGTCTGTGACCAGGCCTCATGGTGGGATTAAGAGGATTAAGAGAAATTTAAGACTAAATGCTACTGCATGAGAATTATCCTTAATGGCAAAGGTACTTTGTTGACTGTCATGCATTTGTATATCCGGAAAGGGTTAGGAGGTAAATATATATCCAGGAAGGAGATAAGGGATTATACATGAATATGTTTAAGATGAAGAATATGTAAATACTATGGTCTTATTGCTATGAGATGTTCTTTGCCAAAACACTGTGTAGAAGATTCTTGATTATATACCTTCTGTCCTGGGAATGACAATATCACATATGTACGTTGAGTAAGCCTAGAATATTCACTGGAATTTTATATACAATCATTCTTATTGTTTTGAGAAATAAGTTGCTTAAAATTTTAAATTTTAAATATGTATTTGGGAAGTTCATTTGATGTGAGGACAAATTTGATGATCGGAGAGAGAGAGATAAATAGTAAATGTAGTTAGTATGATCTTGGTTACCATTCACTTCATCTTTCTTGTATGAATTACGTTTTAGTGCCTTTGTTCTCATCCAGTTATCTCCTCACTCTGCTTGGCCATTTTTCACCATTTTTCACAATTTGTCTCCATTTTTTTCACGTTTTCTTTCTCGATATGTTATCCTTCTAGATACTTTGAAATTTTCTTTAAATCTGCTCCACATTTATTGCACAATAACTGCTTTTAGTATTTTGATCCCGTTAACGTTACTGGTATCTGGGCGCATCTTATTAAAGTTAACCGGTCTGTAATTAGGAACCATTATAATATTATTTTGTATCCCAAGTTATGTGTTTATTATGAAGTGAATGATGTTGGGATCACTGTTGTCTAGTCTCTCTCATTCCTCGCTTGATTGTATGAGGTTTGCAGTCAGATTAAGATCTAAATATTGTTACCTAGCTCGTAAGTAAAGTTAGGAAGCTTGAGTTGCATACAGGTACTGGTACTGAAGACGGCGGCTGGCTCCTTATATTCCGATGGATTACTCCGCTAAAGTAACAGAGTATGTGTGTGTGAGAGAGAGAGAGAGAGAGAGAGAGAGAGAGAGAGAGAGAGAGAGAGAGAGAGAGAGGTCTGAAGATTATTTATAATCATGGACGACCACCACGTAATGGAAGGGATGAGTGAGTCTTAACCAGGATTGGGTCTGGTTCCTTCTTCGAGTAAGTAATCAGGAAGAAAATGAAGAAGAGTAATTATTTGAAGAATAGAGGGCCAGAGGACAATGAGGAGCTTCCAAAACAACAATTGTTGCTCGCTTATATATAGGAAAGAATAGTTTCTATATTGTTTTCAACTGTGTTTACATTATTTATATGTTTACTTGGTTAGGACTCATTTAGATTACATTTCTTGTCTCCGTATTTCAGAAGGGATCTAAATGCTGGAAAATATAGGTTGGCGAAGTTAATTCCTTGGATACATCATTGTACATCAATTTTTAGGGAATTGTGGTACAAGCTAAACCAATAATAATAATAATGGACTGTAGATGGTACTGAGGAGTACCATCTACAGTTGTCAATTCCACTCCCTTGGGCTGTGTGAAAGAAGGGTAAGTGATTATACAAATAATTGCCCCTAAGGAGCATATTTCAGCATATCTCAGAAACTAAGTGCTGAAGTTACACTTACAAGTTTGCGCTCAAGAGGCCACACCTCACTGTCGTCTATAGAACGGTTTCAATAACCTTGTGTTGTCAGAAACTGAAACCTACGTTGCTCGTTGTAGCTGAGCTATTGATGTGGAGAAAATTTCTCCACATCAATGTATACCAGTTTTGTTACTCTAGACACATACTTCCCTTATAAAGGAAAATTCCTAATTGAAAGAATAATTTCAATTGGACCCAAATTTACACAAAACTCACGGGAAATATGCCTACATATTATAGGCAGATACTAGTTAAATAGACCTGAAAACGGGGGGCCTACTCCTCCTGTAGCGATTTTGTTTACTGTCCGATCTTTAATTTTTTTTAATGATAATATATGTATATGGGTACATTAGGATGTAGAATTTTCATGGTAGCAAAACTGAAAAAAAACGTATTTTTGATAAAGGAACAGTAGTGTATGTCTACAGGAAAACTGGACGTGGAAAAGTATTGCAGATAAGTACACACGATTAACAAGAAATTACCTGAATTTGCCATTTTCTTGTACTTTTCAAAAAAATGTAATATTTTCTATTTTTTTTTTCGATAAAAATCAATTACATATTTTGAGAGTAAATTCGATAAACGACTCGATACGACTTTCACAAACAATGATTTCAGGAATAATTTTACGATTCTTCAATAAATAATGAATAGCCATTTAACTTGATAGATAATTTCGTATAAAGAAATAGTATTTTGTGTCTTCGGTTGATGACTAAGACATGTGTCCAACAGTAGGCTTTATTTATTGTTGAAACGTTCCTCCTACACGGTAGGATTTTTCAATTTGTACTCCGTATTTAACTGAAGACGCTTTCCTTGTGGGCGAAACGTTACAACAATAAAGATACCCAACTGTTGTTCATGCGTCTTGCATGGTATTATGTACCATCTTCAACATGCGTTGTTGATCTGTGAACTGTCTCAGTCAGGGCACATGGTAATTACACTGCATACCACTGTGGGTACAGGGACCTTGTATGCCCCACTTCAGGGTATTCGGCGGCCGCTGTTGCTCTTACATGTTGGTGTAGGTGTTGGCTAGTGTTGCACAATATTGTATCTGTATATGCTATTTAAGGTTGTAGTGGATATCTGGATAACCGGCACTTAGGAAACTGAAACTTTTCACGACGTTTTGTTCTGAGTCTGACCATTAACTAGTCACACACAAACGCGAAGAGAAGAGAGTCAGAATATGTAAGAAATGAAGACGAGGAACGGGAGTGGTAAAATTAGGGGAGGGAACAGATAATAATAATGAAGAAGTAATAAAGTTGGTAGAATTACCGACAATATGTAAAGTAAAAGGACACAAGTGCAACTAATGTGACATTTTATTGTGGCAACGTTTTGCTCTCCAGGCTTGATAAAGCTCCTGGAGAGCGAAACGTTGCCACAATAAAATGTCACATTAGTTGCACTAATGAAGAAGTAGTTGTGGTACTTAGAAGTAGTTGTGGTACATAGAAGTAGTTGTGGTACTTGGAAGTAGTTGTGGTACTTAGAAGTAGTTGTGGTACTTAGAAGTAGTTGTGGTACTTAGAAGTAGTTGTGGTACTTGGAAGTAGTTGTGGTACTTAGAAGTAGTTGTGGTACTTGGAAGTAGTTGTGGTACTTAGAAGTAGCTGTGGTACTTGGAAGTAGTTGTGGTACTTAGAAGTAGTTGTGGTACTTGGAAGTTGTTGTGGTACTTAGAAGTAGTTGTGGTACTTAGAAGTAGTTGTGGTACTTAGAAGTAGTTGTGGTACATAGAAGTAGTTGTGGTACTTAGAAGTAGTTGTGGTACATAGAAGTAGTTGTGGTACTTAGAAGTAGTTGTGGTACTTAGAAGTAGTTGTGGTACTTAGAAGTAGTTGTGGTACTTAGAAGTAGTTGTGGTACTTAGAAGTAGTTGTGGTACTTAGAAGTAGTTGTGGTACTTAGAAGTAGTTGTGGTACTTGGAAGTAGTTGTGGTACTTGGAAGTAGTTGTGGTACTTAGAAGTAGTTGTGGTACTTGGAAGTAGTTGTGGTACTTGGAAGTAGTTGTGGTACTTGGAAGTAGTTGTGGTACTTGGAAGTAGTTGTGGTACTTAGAAGTATTTGTGGTACTTAGAAGTAGTTGTGGTACTTAAAAGTAGTTGTGGTACTTAGAAGTAGTTGTGGTACTTAGAAGTAGTTGTGGTACTTGGAAGTAGTTGTGGTACTTAGAAGTAGTTGTGGTACTTAGAAGTAGTTGTGGTACTTAGAAGTAGTTGTGGTACTTAGAAGTAGTTGTGGTACTTAGAAGTAGTTGTGGTACTTAGAAGTAGTTGTGGTACTTAGAAGTAGTTGTGGTACTTAGAAGTAGTTGTGGTACTTAGAAGTAGTTGTGGTACTTGGAAGTAGTTGTGGTGCTTAGAAGTAGTTGTGGTACTTGGAAGTAGTTGTGGTACTTAGAAGTAGTTGTGGTACTTAGAAGTAGTTGTGGTACTTAGAAGTAGTTGTGGTACTTAGAAGTAGTTGTGGTACTTAGAAGTAGTTGTGGTACTTAGAAGTAGTTGTGGTACTTAGCAGCAGAAGTATTAATAGCAGAAACTCAACAGTGAGAGGTGGCACTGAGGAGGTAGTGATATTAATGAGAAGAGGAGGCAATGAGTGCAGTGCAAGCAAAGGTAAAGTAGTAGTAGTAGTAGTAGTAGTAGTAGTAGTAGTAGCAGTAGTAGTAGTAGTAGTAGTATTAGTAGTAGTAGTAGCAGCAGCAGAAGTAGTAGTAGTAGTAGTACTAGTAGAAGTAGCAGTAGTAGTAGCAGTAGTAGAAGTAGTAGCAATAGTAGTAGTAGTAGTAGTAGTAGTAGTAGAAGTAGCAGTAGTAACAGTAGTAGTAATAGTAATACCAGTAATAGTAGTAGTAACAATACTACTACTAATAGTAGCAGTAGTAGTAGTAATAGTAGTTGAAGTAGTAGTAGTAACAATACTAGTAGTAGCAAAAGTAGTAGTAGAAGTATTAGTAGTAATAACAGTAGTAGCAAAAGTAGTAGTAGTAAGAGTAGTAACAGTAATGGTGGTAGTAGTAGTAGTAATAGCGGAGATAGTCTAAGGAATAAGGGGAACAGGTGAGCCCTACAGGTAAACTAATGTCCCACAGCTGTCAGAAACAATCTGTAAGTCAAAACTCCATAAGATAAAAGCCACCTAGACAGGAGACGGGATCACGAAGAACACATTGGCCAGGTGAAGATGTTGGGGAGAGGAGATGAAGATTAGGTCAAGTCCCAACTGTTTTCCCTATTTTTTCATCTTGCCTATATTTTATTTGCCTTTCCTGTCTTTTGTCTTTGGTTGTTCTGTCTAACTAGGATTTTGTCTCCCATGTATTTTATCCTATCCTCTGTTCCACTGTTATTACTGCTACTACCACTTCCACTCCTATATTATTACTGCTACTCCTTCCTGTGTAATTCCCACTCCCCCCCCCCCACAGTGTACGAAACTGAAACAGTCATTTACTTGCAAATACGTCGCACATACTTTAGATTGACCAATTAATCGATTAAGTAGAGGAATGTGTTTTGTGCTCTTATAATCAGCAATGAATTGTTTCTGTACTATGGTACGTATTTCCCCTAGACTAACAATAAGACTGACATCTTTCATATATGCCTTCACTAAGTTAGATTGTGGTATCCCTTGCAATGAATCAGTTATCATGTATATCAAAGTGTCTGCTTATTCTCAAAGGTAAGATAGGGTAAGCCAACACCAACATCACGTGGAAATGATATCAATGTTGCACCGATATTATTTCCTCAATGATATCAATGTTGCATTGAGGTGTTAGTATCAACCTGCTGCAGCAGGTTGATACCAATACCTCAATGCAAGAACCTCAGAGCAACTTCATGGTGCAAGAAAAACGAATGCAAAACACGATTCATAATGTTGATGTTAGCACAACGTAACAGAACAATGATGTGTGTGTGAACAATGATGTGTGTGTGAACAATGATGGGTGTGTGAACAATGATGTGTGTGTGAACAATGATGGGTGTGTGAACAATGATGTGTGTGTGAACAATGATGGGTGTGTGAACAATGATGTGTGTGTGAACAATGATGGGTGTGTGAACAATGATGTGTGTGTGAACAATGATGTGTGTGTGAACAATGATGTGTGTATGAACAGTGATGTGTGTGTGAACAATGATGTGTCTGAAAACAATGATGTGTGTGTATGAACAATGATGTGTTTGTGTGAACAATGAAGTGTGTATGAACAATAATGTATATATGAACAATGATGTGTGTATGAACAATGATGTGTGTATGAACAATGATGTGTGTATGAACAATGATGTGTGTATGAACAATGATGTGTGTGTGTGTGAACAATGTGTGTATGAACAATGATGTGTGTATGAACAATGATGTGTGTGTGTGTGAACAATGATGTGTGTGTGAACATTGATGTGTGTATGAACAATGATGTGTGTATGAAGAATGACGTGTGTATGAACAATGATGTGTCTGTAAACAATGATGTGTGTATTAACAATGATATGTGTATGAACAATGATGTGTCTGTGAACAATGATGTGTGTGTGAACAATGATGTGTGTATGAACAATGATGTATGTATGAACAATGATGTGTGTGTGAACAACGATGTGTGTCAATGATGGGTGTGTGAACAATGTGAACAATGATGTGTGTATGAACAATGATGTGTGTGTATGAACAATGATGTGTGTGTGAACAATGATGTGTGTGTGATGAACAATGATGTGTGTGTGAACAATGATTGGTGTGTGAACAATGATGGGTGTGTGAACAATGATGTGTGTGTGAACAATGATGTGTTTGAACAATGATGGGTGTGTGAACAATGATGTGTGTGAACAATGATGTGTGTGTGAACAATGATGTGTGTGTGAACAATGATGTGTGTGTGAACAATGATGTGTGTATGAACAATGATGTGTGTGTGAACAATGATGTGTGTGTGAACAATGATGTGTGTGTGAACAATGATGTGTGTGTGAACAATGATGTGTGTGTGAACAATGATGGGTGTGTGAACAATGATGTGTGTGTGAACAATGATGGGTGTGTGAACAATGATGTGTGTGTGAACAATGATGTGTGTGTGAACAATGATGTGTGTGTGAACAATGATGTGTGTGTGAACAATGATGTGTGTGTGAACAATGATGTGTGTGTGAACAATGATGTGTGTATGAACAATGATGTGTGTATGAACAATGATGTGTGTGTGAACAATGATGTGTGTGTGAACAATGATGTGTGTGTGAACAATGATGTGTGTATGAACAATGATGTGTGTATGAACAATGATGTGTGTGTGAACAATGATGTGTGTATGAACAATGATGTGTGTGTGAACAATGATGTGTCTGTAATCAATGATGTGTGTATGAACAATGATGTGTGTATGAACAATGAAGTGTGCATGAACAATGATATAAGTATGAACAATGATGTGTGTATGAACAATGATGTGTGTGAGAACAATGATGTGTCTGAAAACAATGATGTGTGTGTATGAACAATGATGTGTGTGTGAACAATGATGGGTGTATGAACAATGATGTGTGTATGAACAATGATGTGTGTATGAACAATGATGGGTGTGTGAACAATGATGGGTGTATGAACAATGATGTGTGTATGAACAATGATGGGTGTGTGAACAATGATGTGTGTGTGAACAATGATGTGTGTATGAACAATGATGGGTGTGTGAACAATGATGGGTGTATGAACAATGATGTGTGTATGAACAATGAACATGAACAATGATGGTGTGTGAACAATGAAACAATGATGGGTGTGAATGAACAATGATGTGTGTGTGAACAATGATGGGTGTGTGAACAATGATGTGTGTTTGAACAATGATGGGTGTGTGAACAATGATGTGTGTGTGAACAATGATGGGTGTCTGAACACTGATGGGTGTGTGAACAATGTGTATGAACAATGATGTGTGAACAATGATGGGTGTGTGAACAATGATGTGTGTGTGAACAATGATGGGTGTGTGAACAATGATGTATGTGTGAACAATGATGTGTGTATGAACAATGATGTGTGTGTGAACAATGATGTGTGTGTGAACAATGATGTGTGTGTGAACAATGATGTGTGTGTGAACAATGATGTGTGTGTGAACAATGATGTGTGTGTGAACAATGATGTGTGTGTGAACAATGATGTGTGTATGAACAATGATGTGTGTGTGAACAATGATGTGTGTGAACAATGATGTGTGTGTGAACAATGATGTGTGTATGAACAATGATGTGTGTATGAACAATGATGTGTGTGTGAACAATGATGTGTGTATGAACAATGATGTGTGTGTGAACAATGATGTGTGTGTGAACAATGATGTGTGTGTGAACAATGATGTGTGTGTGAACAATGATGTGTGTGTGAACAATGTGTGTGTGAACAATGATGTGTGTGTGAACAATGATGGGTGTGTGAACAATGATGGGTGTGTGAACAATGATGTGTGTGTGAACAATGATAAGTGTGTGAACAATGATGGGTGTGTGAACAATGATGGGTGTGTGAACAATGATGGGTGTGTGAACAATGATGTGTGTGTGAACAATGATGTGTGTATGAACAATGATGTGTGTATGAACAATGATGGGTGTGTGAACAATGATGGGTGTATGAACAATGATGTGTGTATGAACAATGATGTGTGTATGAACAATGATGGGTGTGTGAACAATGATGTGTGTGTGAACAATGATGTGTGTATGAACAATGATGTGTGTATGAACAATGATGTGTGTATGAACAATGATGGGTGTGTGAACAATGATGGGTGTATGAACAATGATGGGTGTATGAACAATGATGGGTGTGTGAACAAGGATGGGTGTATGAACAATGATGTGTGTATGAACAATGATGGGTGTGTGAACAATGATGGGTGTATGAACAATGATGTGTGTATGAACAATGATGTGTGTATGAACAATGATGGGTGTGTGAACAATGATGGGTGTATGAACAATGGGTGTGTGAACATTGATGTGTGTGTGAACAATGATGTGTGTGTGAACAATGATGTGTGTGTGTGAACAATGATGTGTGTGTGAACGATGATGTGTGTGTATGAACAATGATGTGTGTGTGAACAATGATGGGTGTTTGAACAATGATGTGTGTGTGAACAATGATGTGTGTGTGAACAATGATGGGTGTGTGAGCAATGATGTGTGTGTGAACAATGATGTGTGTGAACAATGAACAATGATGTGTGTGAACAATGAACAATGATGGGTGTGTGATGAACAATGATGTGTCTGTGAACAATGATGTGTGTGTGAACATTGATGTGTGTATGAACAATGATGTGTGTGTGAACAATGATGTGTGTGTGTGAACAATGATGGGTGTGTGAACGATGATGTGTGTGTATGAACAATGATGTGTGTGTGAACAATGATGGGTGTGTGAACAATGTTGTGTGTATGAACAATGATGTGTGTGTGAACAATGATGGGTGTATGAACAATGATGTGTGAATTAACAATGATGTGCATGAACAATGATGTGTCTGTGAACAATGATGTGTGTATGAACAATGATGTGTGTATGAACAATGATGTGTCTATGAACAATGATGTGTGTGTGAAGAATGACGTGTGTATGAACAATGAAACAATGATGTGTGTGAACAATGATGTGAACAGTGATGTGTGTGTGAACAATGATGTGTGTGTGAACAATGATGGGTGTGTGAACAATGATGTGTGTGTGAACAATGATGTGTGTGTGAACAATGATGTGTGTGTGAACAATGATGTGTGTGTGAACAATGATGTGTGTGTGAACAATGATGTGTGTGTGAACAATGATGGGTGTGTGAACAATGATGTGTGTGTGAACAATGATGGGTGTGTGAACAATGATGTGTGTGTGAACAATGATGGGTGTGTGAACAATGATGGGTGTGTGAACAATGATGTGTGTGTGAACAATGATGTGTGTGTGAACAATGATGGGTGTGTGAACAATGATGGGTGTGTGAACAATGATGTGTGTATGAACAATGATGTGTGTGTGAACAATGATGTGTGTATGAACAATGATGTGTGTATTAACAATGATGTGCATGAACAATGATGTGTCTGTGAGCAATGATGTGTGTATGAACAATGATGTGTGTATGAACAATGACGTGTATGAGCAATGATGTGTCTGCAAACAATGATGGGAGTGTGAACAATGATGTGTGTATGAACAATGATGTGTGTATGAACAATGATGTGTGTATGAACAATGATATATGTATGAACAATGATGTGTGTATGAACAATGATGTGTGTATTAACAATGATGTGTGTATGAACAATGATGTGTGTGTGAACAATGATGTGTGTGTGAACAATGATGTGTGTGTGAACAATGATGTGTGTATGAACAATGATGGGTGTGTGAACAATGATGGGTGTGTGAACAATGATGGGTGTGTGAACAATGATGTGTGTGTGAACAATGATGTGTGTATGAACAATGATGTGTCTATGAACAATGATGTGTGTATGAAGAATGACGTGTGTATGAGCAATGATGTGTCTGCAAACAATGATGTGTGTATTAACAGTGATATGTGTATGAACAATGATGTGTCTGTGAACAATGATGTGTGTGTGAACAATGATGTGTGTGTGAACAATGATGTGTGTGTGAACAATGATGTGTGTGTGAACAATGATGGGTGTGTGAACAATGATGGGTGTGTGAACAATGATGTGTGTGTGAACAATGATGTGTGTATGAACAATGATGTGTGTATGAACAATGATGTGTGTATGAACAATGATGTGTGTGTGAACAATAATGTGTCTGCAATCAATGATGTGTGTATGAACAATGATATGTGTATGAACAATGATGTGTCTGTGAACAATGATGTGTGTGTGAACAATGATGTGTGTGTGAATGAACAATGATGTGTGTGTGAACAATGATGGGTGTGTGAACAATGATGGGTGTGTGAACAATGCTGAACAATGATGTGTGTGTGAACAATGATGGGTGTGTGAACAATGATGTGTGTGTGAACAATGATGGGTGTGTGAACAATGATGGGTGTGTGAACAATGATGTGTGTGTGAACAATGATGGGTGTGTGAACAATGATGGGTGTGTGAACAATGATGTGTGTGTGAACAATGATGGGTGTGTGAACAATGATGGGTGTGTGAACAATGATGGGTGTGTGAACAATGATGGGTGTGTGAACAATGATGTGTGTGTGAACAATGATGGGTGTGTGAACAATGATGTGTGTGTGAACAATGATGTGTGTGTGAACAATGATGTGTGTGTGAACAATGATGTGTGTATGAACAATGATGTGTCTATGAACAATGATGTGTGTATGAAGAATGACGTGTGTATGAGCAATGATGTGTCTGTAAACAATGACGTGTGTATGATCAATGATGTGTCTGAGAACAATGATGTGTGTGTGAACAATGATGTATGTATGAACAATGACGTGTGTGTGAACAATGAAGTGTGTATGAACAATGATGGGTGTGTGAACAATGATGTGTGTATGAACAATGATGTGTGTGTGAACAATGATGGGTGTGTGAACAATGATGTGTGTATGAACAATGATGTGTGTGTGAACAATGATGTGTGTGTGAACAATGATGGGTGTGTGAACAATGATGGGTGTGTGAACAATGATGGGTGTGTGAACAATGATGTATGTGTGAACAATGATGTGTGTATGAACAATGTGTGTGTGAACAATGATGTGTGTATGAACAATGATGTGTGTGTGAACAATGATGGGTGTGTGAACAATGATGTGTGTGTGAACAATGATGGGTGTGTGAACAATGATGGGTGTGTGAACAATGATGGGTGTGTGAACAATGATGTGTGTGTGAACAATGATGTGTGTGTGAACAATGATGTGTGTGTGAACAATGATGTGTGTGTGAACAATGATGGGTGTGTGAACAATGATGTGTGTGTGAACAATGATGTGTGTATGAACAATGATGTGTGTGTGAACAATGATGTGTGTGTGAACAATGATGTGTGTGTGAACAATGATGTGTGTGTGAACAATGATGTGTGTGTGAACAATGATGTGTGTGTGAACAATGATGTGTGTCTGTAATCAATGATGTGTGTATGAACAATGATGTGTGTATGAACAATGATGTGTGTATGAACAATGATGTGTGTATGAACAATGATGTGTGTATGAACAATGATGTGTGTATGAACAATGATGTGTGTGTGAACAATGATGTGTGTATGAACAATGATGTGTGTATGAACAATGATGTGTGTGTGAACAATGATGTGTGTATGAACAATGATGTGTGTATGAACAATGATGTGTGTATGAACAATGATGTGTGTGTTGTTTCATTGGTATTTGGTTAGTGAATTAAAATAACCACAAGCAATTATAAATGAAACACTATACAGCAAGAAATCCAATCTTACGTTCAAATTCTCATTAACAGAGTATGATACAATAATTTCAATTAATAATCTACTAATCTCACCATTTAACTCTTTTAGAAAGGTCTGAGGTAACGAAATAGTTATCTTTCATAAGTGACATGAATTACCAGACTTCAGGAAACTAATGGCAAAGGCAAGACAATAGACTTGGTTTAAAGTTTAAGTTTAAGTTAGGAGCTTTGGGTTGAAGACCCGTACCGAGTCAGAGCTAGGAGCTGACTGACTCACTCAACTACTCCATAGTATGACTTCAGCTCGGCCAGAAGGAGACGAAACTGTCAATTCTAGAACCACCAATTGGTCACTACAGTAGTGGTTACACATTCGTAATACCTAACCTAATAATAATATAATATAATACAATATAATATAATACAATGAGAGTACTTTTGATGATTCATACCGTACCCGATAATAATATATAGTCGAACCTGCTTTATCTAGCTAGTAATAAAGTGGTTCGCGATATATTATTACAGAACTTATTTTAACCAGGCCTTTTATTTTTGTATATAATGGAGTGAAGTAGGGGCGCGTAACACCTCCCCCCTCGCGACTGACGGTCGCCATTGACTTGTACTCTCTGTGGTGGGTAGCATCTGTCACAGTAGCAGAGGTTGTAACATAGACAGCAGTCCTACATCATCTCCAGCTTTCTCCACAACATAGATGGTCATAAAAGTACCGACTCATACTGTTAAAATAAAGGTATAAAAATTAAGATTCAAGGCCTAGAGAGTGCATCAGCAATGAGATTATGTTTTCCTTTTATATGGGAAACAGTAATAGAGAAGAGTTGAATTCTCAAAGCCCAACGAAGTATTCTCGCATTCTTCGATTTCATAGAATTTATGAAGGTCAAAGGATTATGATCGAAGTACACCGATATCTGATGGGTAGAAGATCCTAAATATACATCAAAATTCTCTAGGCATACAACGAGAGCTAAGGCTTCTTTTTCTATAGTTGAATAATTAATTTGGTGTTTCTTTAACTTAGAAGAAAAATAAGAAACAGGTTGTAATAGGTCAGAAGTTGGAGCCTTCTGTAACAATGCGGCTCCCAAATCATACGCACTGGCATCTATTTGTAAGTGGAATGGTTTATTAAAATCAGGACTTAGCAATACTGGGGAAGAGGATAGTAATCTTTTTAAACGATTAAAAGCAATTTCACAGTCCTGGGTCCATGAAAACTTTGTTTTTGTACTTGTTAATTCAGTTAGGGGAAAAGCTACCTGTGCAAAATTCGCACAGAACCGACGGTAGTAACCGGCAACTCCTAAAAATCTTGATACGCTTTTCCTATCCTTAGGGGTAGGAAATTCTAAGAGGGCCTTTACTTTGGCGTTCAAAGGAGCGACTTCACCTTGTCCAATCCGAAATCCTAAGTATTTAATTTTCGTGTGGCCAAACTCACACTTGGACAAATTCACTGTAAAATTATGTTTACTTAAGGCGTCAAACAAGGCTTTAAGCTGTCTAAGGTGTTGGGGCCAACTGTTGCAGTATACGACTAAGTCGTCTAAGAAAGCTTCTACTCCGTCCAATCCGCCCGTAAGTATGTTCATAATACGCTGGAACGTAGAGGCCGCGTTACAGAAGCCGAAGGGCATAACGCAATACTTGTATAGGCCACTAGGTATCGTAAAAGCAGATATCTCTTGAGCTCTTGGTGACAACGGGACATGGTAATGCCCTCTTAACAATTCCAATTTACTGATATACTTAGCTCTGGAGACCTTGTCTATTAAGTCGTCAATTCTGGGTATTGGAAACCCATCAGGTACTGTTACAGCATTGACTTTTCTAAAATCAGTGCACATTCGGGAGGTCCCGTCTGGTTTAGGGACTAGAATGCACGGGGATGCCCAAGGACTGTTACTTGGTTTTATCAACCCGTGTGAGAGTAAAATGTTCACCTCTGCCTCTACCTCACCTTGTTTCTTGGGACTCACTCTGTAAGGAGATTGCTTGATTGGAGTAGGTTCTCTGAGAGTAACATCTTGCACACCCAACGTACACGGTTTTGGGACGTCGTTGAATAGGTGGAGATTTGCCTTAATCAGGGATTTTATTTCGTGTCCTTTGTCCACTTCCAGATTTATCAGTAGAGAATTTAAACTCTTTAAGGCTGTCGAATTGTTCAGAAGAACCGGTACTCCTATCATTTCATCCGAACTTGCTGGTACCCGTTCTTGGTTCAGAGGCGCTATAGTAGAAATTGGAGAAACGATTCCTGAATAGGGTTTAAGTTGGTTAACGTGATACGTTCGTTGTGAGTTCCTCTTCTTCGGCGTCCTTACCATGTAGTTCACGTCACTTAGGCGCTTCACGATTTCTAAAGGACCTTCAAATTTGGGCTGTAGAGCATGTCCCTGATGAAATCGTTGAACCAGAACTTGATCTTTTGGTTCAAACGAACGAAGTTTAGTTCGACGATCGTATTCCTCCTTCATCTTACTCTCTGCTTGTCGTAAGTTTTCGGCGGCCAATTCTCTAGCTAGGCTCACGCGTTCTTTCATTAAGGTAGAAGAGCTCCTAAAAGTCGGTGTTTCTTCCCCGGTCCAAGCTTCTTTGAGAACCTGTAATGGTCCTCAAATTCGATGCCCATATATTAACTCAAATGGCGAAAACTTCAAGTTGTCTTGTTCGCTTTCTCTTAGGGCAAACAAGAGTAGTGGAATACCTTCATCCCAATCTTTGGAATACTGCAAACAATAGGGCCTCATCATAATCTTCAAAGTTTGATGGAACCTTTCCACCACGCCTTGTGATTGGGGTCGATAGGCCGTCGCGTAAACCGTCTTGACCCCTAACTGAGCCAAGGCTTCACGGAAAAATTTTGAAGTAAAATTCGACCCTTGATCCGATTGAACTTCTCTTGGAAATCCGAAGTGAGAGAAGAACTTAATCAATGCTCTCACTATTAGGCGAGCATTAATCCTCCTGAGAGGAACTGCTTCCGGGTACCTGGTGACGGTGTCCATGATAGTGAACAGGAACTGGTTGCCCTGCCGAGTCTTGGGTAGCGGGCCGACACAGTCGATCACCAGACGTGAAAAGGGTTCGCCTCTTACTTGTATAGGGTTCAACGGCGCAGGTGGTGGATTATGTGCAGGTTTGCCTACTAGTTGACACATGGAACAGCTTCTTCCTTCATTTTTGGCCATGTGAAGTGCTTAGCAATTTTTCTAAAAGTCTTCTTTTGTCCCAGATGTCCACCTTGAGGACTGTCATGAGCAAACTTACATGCTAAATTTCTAAACGGGGTAGGCAAGACCACTAGATGATCACTTTTAAGAGATCCTAGTTTCTTTTTCAGTAAGTCCTTCTCCCAATAGTAAGAGCTGTCACTTTTAAGGGCTTCTTCTCCCGACACAACAAGCTTCCTGATGTCACTTAAGGAGGGGTCTATTTGGAGTTCTCTAACTAGATCCTCCTTCGAGAATAAATCTATTTCGGAAACCACCGACTTAGGAACTGGTATCGGTTCCGGGTGGACTGTTGGCTCGAAACTCGAGCTTTCGTTGAATATGTCTCCACTCCTACGTCGACGTCGTCCATGACTTCCTCCGATACCAACGGAGAACGCGACTGTTTGGTCATTGCCCGGGTTACTACGCTCAGAGGAAAGAGGGTAGGTTCCGTTCGTCGGGCTTCGATGACGTAATTTTCCTCGGATGGATTTTCCATAACTATGGGCTCTTTCCATATTCCTTCTTCCGCTAAGTCGTTCCCAATCAATAGGTCTACGTCTTTTATGGGGAAGTTAGTTGGAGACACTCCGATTGACGTCCAGCCTGTAAAAATAGGAGTTTCGACATATAACTTGTACAGGGGTACTCGCGTAGTGGAGCCACCATAAGCTTCCAACAGAGCGTCGAAACCCGTATATGATCCGGCGGGGAATGATAACAGTCCTTCTCTTAACAATGTTAAGTAGGACCCCGTATCCCTGAAGGAATTTACTTGCAACAACTGGCTATCGGTAATTCCTACTTTGCTTTTGGAAAAGTAAGGACTCATAGCCCTTGACAAGCTTGAAGATGATACCCATATTCTGCATAGTCAACTAGGAGGATCTGTTCCTTTTCCTTGGGACAGAGCGTCTACTCTTGGCTCGGACTTCCTTGGATGAGTCGTAGAGGATATGATTTGTGTGGGCAATCTATAGGATGGACTCCTTCTCTGGTCCCTATCACGCTTAAAGCATTGTGATTTGAAATGTCCCAGCTTCGAACAGTACGAACATTTAATTTTTTCCCATGACCTATCTGGTCTATAGGATGGGCTCGATTGAATTTGGTGTTTTACTTCGGGTTTACTTGTTACACGGGAGTGAACGGGTTGGGTAGGTATGAACAATGATGCGTGTGTGCGTGAACAATGATGTGTGTATGAACAATGATGCGTGTGTGCGTGAACAATGATGTGTGTATGAACAATGATACTTGTGAACAATGATGTGTGTATGAACAATGATACTTGTGAACAATGATATATGTATGAACAATGATGTTTGTATGAACAATAACGTATGAACTATGATATGTGTATGAATAATGGTGTGTTCATGAACAGTGGTGTGTGTATAAACAATGATGTGTGTATGAACAAAGAAGTGTGAATGAACAATGGCATGTGCATGAACAATGTGTGTGTGAACACTGGTGTGTGTATGAACAATGATGTGTGTGAGAACAACGATGTATACATGTACAATGATATGTGTATGAACAATGATGTGTCTGTGAACAATGATGTGTGTATGAACAATGATGTGTGTATGAACAATGATGTGTTTGTGAACAATGATATAAGTATGAAAAATGATGTGTGTGTATGAACAATGATGTGTGTGTGTGTGTGTGAACAATGATGTGTGTATGAACAATAATGTATATATGAACAATGATGTGTGTGTGAACAATGATATATGTGTGAGCAATGATGTTCGTATGAACAATAACGTATGAACTATGATATGTATATGAATAATGGGGTGTTCATGAACAGTGATGTGTGTATATACAATGACGTGTGTATGAACAAATATATGTGAATGAACAATGGTATGTGCATGAACAGTGTGTGTGAACACTGGTATGTGCATGAACAATGATGCATGCATGAACAATGGGGTGTGTGAAAACTGCTGTGTGTATGAACAATGATGTGTGTGAGAACAATGATATGTACATGAACAATGGTGTGTGTGAGAACAATGATATGTACATGAACAATGGTGTGTGTGAGAACAATGATATGTACATGAACAATGGTGTGTGTGAGAACAATGATATGTACATGAACAATGGTGTGTGTGTGAACAATGGAGTTTTACGAATCACTAGCCGCTAGTTCAATTCCCCCCCGTATCGTGGTTTTAATACAGATTTATCTATCAGTATTAACATTCGCAAAATATACATAACGTTATTTTGTCTTAAAACTAAATGTTAATAGTAAACAGAGACTTCCAAAGAGTTGGTTGAAAAAAAAAATTCTTCACTGATGCCATAGATCAAGTTAAAGTACAGGTTATTGTAAGTTATGATGTGGTATTAAATAATATTGTAAGTTATGATGTGGTATTAAATAATATTGTAAGTTATGATGTGGTATTAAATAATATTATAAGTTATGATGTGGTATTAAATAATATTGTAAGTTATGATGTGGTATTAAATAATATTGTAAGTTATGATGTGGTATTAAATAATATTATAAGTTATGATGTGGTATTAAATAATATTGTAAGTTATGATGTGGTATTAAATAATATTATAAGTTATGATGTGGTATTAAATAATATTGTAAGTTATGATGTGGTATTTAATAATATTGTAAGTTATGATGTGGTATTTAATAATATTGTAAGTTATGATGTGGCATTAAATAATATTGTAAGTTATGATGTGGTATTAAATAATATTATAAGTTATGATGTGGTATTAAATAATATTGTAAGTTATGATGTGGTATTAAATAATATTGTAAGTTATGATGTGGTATTAAATAATATTGTAAGTTATGATGTGGTATTAAATAATATTGTAAGTTATGATGTGGTATTAAATAATATTGTAAGTTATGATGTGGTATTAAATAATATTGTAAGTTAGGATGTGGTATTTAATAATATTGTAAGTTATGATGTGGTATTAAATAATATTGTAAGTTATGATGTGGTATTAAATAATATTGTAAGTTATGATGTGGTATTAAATAATATTGTAAGTTATGATGTGGTATTAAATAATATTATAAGTCATGATGTGGTATTTAATAATATTGTAAGTTATGATGTGGTATTTAATAATATTGTAAGTTATGATGTGGTATTAAATAATATTGTAAGTTATGATGTGGTATTAAATAATATTGTAAGTTATGATGTGGTATTAAATAATATTGTAAGTTATGATGTGGTATTAAATAATATTGTAAGTTATGATGTGGTATTTAATAATATTGTAAGTTATGATGTGGTATTAAATAATATTATAAGTCATGATGTGGTATTTAATAATATTGTAAGTTATGATGTGGTATTAAATAATATTATAAGTCATGATGTGGTATTTAATAATATTGTAAGTTATGATGTGGTATTTAATAATATTGTAAGTTATGATGTGGTATTAAATAATATTGTAAGTTATGATGTAGTATTAAATAATATTGTAAGTTATGATGTGGTATTAAATGTTATTGTAAGTTATGATGTGGTATTAAATAATATTGTAAGTTATGATGTGGTATTAAATAATATTGTAAGTTATGATGTGGTATTAAATGATATTGTAAGTTATGATGTGGTATTAAATAATATTGTAAGTTATGATGTGGTATTAAATGTTATTGTAAGTTATGATGTGGTATTAAATAATATTGTAAGTTATGATGTGGTATTAAATGATATTGTAAGTTATGATGTGGTATTAAATAATATTGTAAGTTATGATGTGGTATTAAATGATATTGTAAGTTATGATGTGGTATTAAATAATATTGTAAGTTATGATGTGGTATTAAATGTTATTGTAAGTTATGATGTGGTATTAAATAATATTGTAAGTTATGATGTGGTATTAAATGATATTGTAAGTTATGATGTGGTATTAAATAATATTTTAAGTTATGATGTGTTATTAAATGTTATTGTAAGTATGATATTAAATAATATTGTAAGTTATGATGTGGTATTAAATAATATTGTAAGTTATGATGTGGTATTAAATGTTATTGTAAGTTATGATGTGGTATTAAATAATATTGTAAGTTATGATGTGGTATTAAATAATATTGTAAGTTATGATGTGGTATTTAATAATATTGTAAGTTATGATGTGGTATTTAATAATAATATTGTGGTATAAGTTATGATGTGGTATTTAATAATATTGTAAGTTATGATGTGGTATTTAATAATATTGTAAGTTATGATGTGGTATTAAATAATATTGTAAGTTATGATGTGGTATTAAAATATTGAAAGTATGATGTGGTATTTAAGTGGTATTTATAAGTCATGATGTGGTATTTAATAATATTGTAAGTTATGATGTGGTATTTAATAATATTGTAAGTTATGATGTGGTATTTAATAATATTGTAAGTTATGATGTGGTATTAAATAATATTATAAGTCATGATGTGGTATTTAATAATATTGTAAGTTATGATGTGGTATTTAATAATATTGTAAGTTATGATGTGGTATTTAATAATATTGTAAGTTATGATGTGGTATTAAATAATATTGTAAGTTATGATGTGGTATTTAATAATATTGTAAGTTATGATGTGGTATTTAATAATATTGTAAGTTATGATGTGGTATTTAATAATATTGTAAGTTATGATGTGGTATTTAATAATATTGTAAGTTATGATGTGGTATTTAATAATATTGTAAGTTATGATGTGGTATTTAATAATATTGAAAGTTATGATGTGGTATTTAATAATATTGTAAGTTATGATGTGGTATTTAATAATATTGTAAGTTATGATGTGGTATTTAATAATATTGTAAGTTATGATGTGGTATTTAATAATATTGTAAGTTATGATGTGGTATTTAATAATATTGTAAGTTATGATGTGGTATTTAATAATATTGTAAGTTATGATGTGGTATTAAATAATATTGTAAGTTATGATGTGGTATTTAATAATATTGTAAGTTATGATGTGGTATTTAATAATATTGTAAGTTATGATGTGGTATTTAATAATATTGTAAGTTATGATGTGGTATTTAATAATATTGTAAGTTATGATGTGGTATTTAATAATATTGTAAGTTATGATGTGGTATTTAATAATATTGTAAGTTATGATGTGGTATTAAATAATATTGAAAGTTATGATGTGGTATTTAATAATATTGTAAGTTATGATGTGGTATTAAATAATATTGTAAGTTATGATGTGGTATTTAATAATATTGTAAGTTATGATGTGGTATTTAATAATATTGTAAGTTATGATGTGGTATTTAATAATATTGTAAGTTATGATGTGGTATTAAATAATATTGTAAGTCATGATGTGGTATTTAATAATATTGTAAGTCATAGTGTGGTATTTAATAATATTGTAAGTCATAGTGTGGTATTTAATAATATTGTAAGTCATAGTGTGGTATTTAATAATATTGTAAGTCATAGTGTGGTATTTAATAATATTGTAAGTCATAGTGTGGTATTTAATAATATTGTAAGTCATAGTGTGGTATTTAATAATATTGTAAGTCATGATGTGGTATTTAATAATATTGTAAGTCATAGTGTGGTATTTAATAATATTGTAAGTCATAGTGTGGTATTTAATAATATTGTAAGTCATAGTGTGGTATTTAATAATATTGTAAGTCATGATGTGGTTTTTAATAATATTGTAAGTCATAGTGTGGTATTTAATAATATTGTAAGTCATAGTGTGGTATTTAATAATATTGTAAAGTCATAGTGTGGTATTTAATAATATTGTAAGTCATAGTGTGGTAATATACGAGTTTAACTTCAAATAATTCCACAAATCCTCACAGAAATATGTTTTCAGACCTCAGTATAGCCAACTATTTTTTGGTAATGATTTAAAAACATCCCAAATGACGGCTCCAGCTTATGCCTTAATTTCAAAGCTTTCTCATTAAAAAAAAAGTGCGGCCATTTGCAATGAGCTTGAAAAAAAATATTTGTTTAAACTTGGAAGCAATTAGCACAACAGATAAGTATTTATATATAAAATTTCGCATTTCTCACTGATATTTATATAATATATATATATATATATATATATATATATATATATATATATATATATATATATATATATATATATATATGTGTATGTGTGTGTGTGTGTGTATGTGTGTGTATGTTTATATATGTGTGTATATGTGTGTATATGTGTGTGTGTGTGTGTATATGTGTGTGTGTGTATGTATATATATATGTATATATATGTATATAATGTCATGCCGAATAGGTAAAATTAAAATTAAATCGTTTATAAAATTTTCTCTTATGCGTTTAAAGATATATTTTTCCATTTATGTTAATTTAAACATTAATAATTTTGCACCAAAAGAACCTTAGAAAACTAACCTGACCATATTATAACAAGCACAATTTAATTTAGCCTAATCCAACTAAATAATATTTTAGATAAATTTATAATAATTTAATAATAAACAAACACATTGAAATATATTTCTTTTCGTTAGGTTCAGAATGATTTTTGCAAAATTATTGCATACACAAATTTTCGTTATTCGGCAAGAAGAGCGTTGCTATTTAAGCCAAAACCGCTTGCAGATTTATGAGACGTGATTTACCATCTGGAAAAATGTATTCGCTGTTCTGTATAAATTCGTTTTTTTACAACTGCTTCAGTACTCTTCTGATAATCTTCTCTGTAAGTTGACATACTGTTTATATCAGTGACACTCGCATGTAGTTCCATCGCACCTGTCTCTCCCTGTTTTTAGACACTGGGATTGCTTCTGTTGTTTTCCAGACTTACGGCATGTTACAAAAAGGCGATATCTGTTAAGTATAGACATCTCCAGAGAATACTAGAGGGTCTCCTCTAGTATTCAGCCTGTTTCTGTTTTTTTGTAACGAGTAGTAAGTATTCTGTTCCAGTTATCCTTTAAAATTATGATAAATTTTAATAGTGCTTTAGGATTGCAATTGATAGGATACTAACGAAATAAAAATTGAGAAGCTATTAACGAAGTTGTTTAGGTGGACGAAATCAAGTATATGAATTTGATGTAAATTAGTATATGAGCTCCTACACTTCTCTCGTGGTGCAAAGAGAACCGGTACATATAGTAACACAGTGCTGAGAGCACTTTTCGTATCAGTATGACTCTTAAGTACCGTCTGGTAAGTTATCATCAATTATAAAAATGCTAGTATATACAAGCGGGTATTGAGAGCGCGTTTATGTGCTCAATGTTATTCGTTATGTCTCAGTAAGACTAGACTCGACTTGGACTTAAACAGCGACTGACTAAACGTCCTCAAATAATCTATCTTCTTGACGAACCAGGCAATCAAAAAGCTTGCTTGAACAATAAGACGAACGATTCACCGAACAAGAATGTAACAAGCAGCGGCACAGCGTCAGGAACAAGAAGACAAAATAAAGACCCTCACTGGGGACTATCAGCAGATCCTCCATAAAAGGTATAAGACTCTCTTAATACTGAATCTAGGTTCAGCATAACCAAATCCCCGACTACGACGGTGCGTAGACACCACATAAAATAGGTCAGAAGCAGTAGCTTGGGACCTGGGTTGACTTAGAGTGTTAGTACGACACACAACCTCAGTAAAATGCCAAAAATCACAAAGTCTGAACTAAGCTCTGTGAACAGAGTTACACAGAATTACAAGAAGTGTGTTTCGACTCACCAGCGAAACCATACTCTACCAAAACAGAGTCTAAATAACGAACAAACAGCCAGAGACGAGAGAGATCCCTGGAGAGATGGAGAGAAAGTTGTTGGTGGAATGATGACCAGCTGAGGAGAGAGCAATCAAGAGAGGACAGTCTCCAAACTCAGATGCGATCACATGATTCTCCTGTGGTACTCCAGCACGGAGCCGGCAGGTAAATAAGTGAGATGATAGTTAGCTACGCAGTTTGCCAATGCTGACAGCCAATCACAACTCTCGAACAGTGAGCACAGTGAAGTGTAAATGTTACAGCCTACCTAATGAGTAAAATATTTTCATTTTAGCTATTAATGAAAATATCAGCAATATAAAATTAAATGAAAGACAATATACATCAAATGTATATTGTATACAGTGAGCTCCATTCAGGGGGCGAAATACAGCAGCTGCTCAGCCTCAATCAACTTGTTGCAGACTGTTTCTAGTGGTTCACACTGTTCTACTTCCTCTCGCAGAACCCCAGAGAGATGTTGTCTGGTTCCACTGTCTTTGAGGTATCTAGCTCCCTCAGTTTCTTCACCTCTCCTGCCGTTGTTTGTATTGTCTCCAGTACTTGATGGAGCAGTATTTCTCGTTGAACCTCTGGCATTGTCTCTGATTCCACTGAGAATATCTCCATAAATCTTCTGTTCATGGTCGTGTGTGTGTGTGTGTGTGTATGTGTGTGTGTGTGTGTGTGTGTGTGTGTGTGTGTGTGTGTGTGTGTGTGTGTGTGTGTGTGTGTGTGTGTGTGTGTGTGTGTGTGTGTGTGTGTGTGTGTGTGTGTGTTTTGTGTGTGTGTGTGTGTGTGTGTGTGTGTGTGTGTGTGTGTGTGTGTGTGTGTGTGTGTGTGTGTGTGTGTGCGTGTGTGTGTGTGTGTTGTGTGTGTGTGTGTGTGTGTGTGTGTGTGTGTGTTGTGTGTGTGTGTGTGTGTTTTTGTGTGTGTGTGTGTGTGTGTGTGTGTGTGTGTGTGTGTGTGTGTGTGTGTGTGTGTGTGTGTGTCTTGTGTGTGTGTGTTGTGTGTGTGTGTGTGTGTGTGTGTGTGTGTGTGTGTTGTGTGTGTGTGTGTGTGTGTGTGTGTATGTGTGTGAGTGTGTGTGTGTGTGTGTGTGTGTGTATGTGTGTGTGTGTGTGTTGTGTGTGTGTGTGTGTGTGTGTGTGTGTGTGTGTGTGTGTGTGTGTGTGTGTGTGTGTGTGTGTGTGTGTGTGTGTGTGTGTGTGTGTGTGTGTGTGTGTGTGTGTGTGTGTGTGTGTGTGCGTGTGTGTGTGCGCGTGTGTGTGTGTGTGTGTGTACTCACCTAGTTGTACTCACCAAGTTGAGGTTGCAGGGGTCGAGTCCAAGCTCCTGGCCCCGCCTCTTCACTGGTCGCTACTAGGTCACTCTCCCTGAACCGTGAGCTTTATCATACCTCTGCTTAAAGCTATGTATGGATCCTGCTTCCACTACATCGCTTCCCAAACTTTTCCACTTCCTGACTACTCTGTGGCTGAAGAAATACTTCCTAACATCACTGTGATTCATCTGTGTCTTCAACTTCCAGCTGTGTCACCTAGTTGCTGTGTCCCATCTCTGGAACATCCTATCTTTGTCCACCTTGTCAATTCCTCTCAGTATTTTGTATGTCGTTATCATGCGTCCCCTATCTCTCCTGTCCTCCAGTGTCGTCAGGTTGATTTCCCTTAACCTCTCCTCGTAGGACATACCTCTTAGCTCTGGAACTAGTCTTGTTGCAAACCTTTGCACTTTCTCTAGTTTCTTTAAGTGCTTGGCTAGGTGTGGGTTCCAAACTGGTGCCGCATACTCCAATATGGGTCTAACGTACACGGTGTACAGGGTCCTGAACGATTCCTTATTAAGATGTCGGAATGCTGTTCTGAGGTTTGCTAGGCGCCCATATGCTGCAGGAGTTATTTGGTTGATGTGTGCCTCAGGAGATATGCCTGGTGTTATGGTCACCCCAAGATCTTTTTCTTTGAGTGATGTTTGTAGTCTCTGGCCCCCTAGACTGTACTCTGTCTGCGGTCTTCCTTGCCCTTCCCCAATCTTCCTGACTTTGCACTTGGTGGGGTTGAACTCCAGGAGCCAATTGCTGGACCAGGTCTGCAGCCTGTCCAGATCCTTTTGTAGTTCTGCCTGGTCTTCGACCGAATGAATTCTTCTCATCAACTTCACGTCATCTGCAAACAGGGACACTTCGGAGTCTATTCCTTCCGTTATGTCGTTCACAAATACCAGAAACAGCACTGGTCCTAGGACTGACCCCTGTGGGACCCCGCTGGTCACAGGCGCCCACTCTGACACCTCACCACGTACCATGACTCGCTGCTGTCTTCCTGACAAGTATTCTTTGATCCATTGTAGTGCCTTCTCTGCTTCCCTGTTATCCCTGCTTGATCCTCCAGTTTTTGCACTTATCTCTTGTGTGGAACTGTGTCAGATGCCTTCTTACAGTCCAAGAAAATGTGTGTGTGTGTGTGTGTGTGTACTCACTTATTTGTACTCACCTAATTGTGGTTGCAGGGGTCGAGACTGAACTCCTGGCCCCTCCTCTTCACTGACCGCTACTGGGTCCTCCCTCTCCCTGCTCCAATAGCTTTATCATTCCTCGTCTTAAAACTACGTATTGTTCCTGCCTCCACTACATCGCTTGCCAGACTATTCCACTTCCTAACAACTCTGTGACTGAAGAAATACTTCCTAACATCCCTTTGACTCGTCTGAGTCTTCAGCTTCCAATTGTGACCCCTTGTTTCTGTGTCCCATATCTGGAACATCGTGTCTCTGTACACCTTGTCTATTCCACACAGTATTTTGTATGTCACTATCATGTCTCCCCTGACCCTCCTGTCCTCCAGTGTCATCAGACCGATTTCCCTTAACCTTTCTACCATAGGACATTCCCCTTAGCTCTGGAACCAGCCTTGTTGCAAACCGTTGTACTTTCTCTAATTTCTTGACGTGTTTGACCAGGTGTGGGTTCCAAACTGGTGCTGCGTACTCCAGTATGGGCCTGACATACACAGTGTATAAAGTCTTGAACGATTCATTACTGAGGTAACGGAACGCTATTCTCAGGTTTGCCAAGCGCCCATATGCCGCAGCAGTTATCTGGTTAACATGTGATTCTGGCGATGTACTCGGTATTATACTCACTCCTAGATCTTTCTCTTTGAATGAGGTTTGCAGTCTTTGGCCTCCTAGCCCTTCTCCGATCTTCATGACTTTGCATTTGGCTGGGTTAAATTCTAGGAGCCAGTTGCTGGACCTTGCATCCAACCTGTCCTGGTCTCTTTGTAGACCTGTCTGGTCCGCATCTGATTTAATTCTCCTCATTAACTTCACATCATCTGCAAACAGGGACACATCTGAGTCTATCCCTTCCGTCATGTCGTTCACATATACCAAGAACAGCACTGGTCCCAGGACTGACCCCTGTGGGACCCAGTGTGATACCTCATCACGGACCATGACTCGCTGTTGCCTCCCTGTTAGGTATTCTCTGATCCATTGCAGTGCCCTTCCTGTTATATGTACTTGATCCTCCAGCTTCTGTACTAATCTCTTGTGAGGAAGTGTGTTGAAGGCCTTCTTGCAGTCCAAGAAAATGCAATCACCCTACCCCTCCCTCTCATTTCTTACTTCAGTTACCTTGTCATAAAACTCTAGTAGGTTTGTGACACAGGATTTGCCTTCCATGAATCCGTGCTGGCTGTGGTTTATAATCTTGTTCCGCTCCAGGTGCTCCACCACTCTCCTCCTGATAATCTTCTCCATGACTTTGCATACTATACACGTCAGTGACACTGGTTTATAATTTAGTGCTTCATTTCTGTCTCATTTCTTAAAGATGGGACTACATTTGCCTTCTTCCATACTTCAGGTAGTTGCCCAGTTTCAAGGGAAGTGTTGAAGATTTTGATTAGTGGCACACACAGTGTCTCTGCTCCCTCTCTAAGGACCCACGGAGAGATGTTGTCCGGTCCCACCGCCTTTGAGGTATCAAGGTCACTTTGGAGCTTCTGTACCTCCTCCTCCTCCTCAGTTGTGTGTAATTCAACCAACACTTGTTGGTATATCCCTTGTTGCTGTACCCCACTGTTTTGTCTTCCCAGTGTCCCTTCAGCCCACTGTAAAGACTTCCTGAAATCTCATGTTGAGCTCCTCACATAAGTCTTGGTCTTTCCAAGGCTTAGTCTGATTACCTGGTCCTTGACTGTTGTCTTCCTCCTGATGTGGCTGTAAAGCAGTTTCAGGTGAGATTTGACTTTCGATGCTATGTCGTTTTCATACTGTCGCTGCGCCTCCCTCCTTATCTGTGCATACTCGTTTCTGGCTCGTCGACTAATCTCCTTATTTTCCTGGGTCCTTTGCCTTCTGTACTTTTTCCATTCTCTAGAGCACTTAGTTTTTACCTCCCTACACCTTCGGGTAAACCAAAGACTCGTTCTGTTCTTCCCATTATTTCTGTTACCCTTGGGAACAAACTTTTCCTGTGTGTGTGTGTGTGTGTGTGTGTGTGTGTGTGTGTGTGTGTGTGTGTGTGTGTGTGTGTGTGTGTGTGTGTGTGTGTGTGTGTGTGTGTGTGTGTGTGTGTGTGTGTGTGTGTGTGTGTCTGAGCGTTGACGTTGCTGTAGATTCACATCATACAGTCTAAAGCTGTGTTTTTTTTTTCAAATAAAAAGGAATTACCACTTGCCGGTTGCCTTGAACAATTGTGAACAATTCAAATGATATTTTGTTCGGGTTAATTACCCAACAGACTGAACCTAGGAAACTAATGAAGAGTGAGATTTAAGGTATATAATCCTAAAGCCAATCCAAGTGAAAACCTTGATTTTGAAGGACGTAATGAAATTTTGACTATGTCTTTGTTAATAGTGATATTACTGTTATTCATTTGATAAATAATTACATACAAATTTAGAAGCTATAAAGATCACAGTGAAAATTAATAATGATAAAAATAAATATTTTATGCTAATCATTAGTTCTCAAATATTGAAAATTCATTGCGGAATAAAGTGAAAGACAGGCGATGTACGTAGGAAAATAGATGTGTTTGGGAAGGAGAGAGAGAGAGAGAGAGAGAGAGAGAGAGAGAGAGATCTCAGAGAGAGACCAAGAGTAACTCAGCTTCATTCTGGCAGCTTCCGCAGCCTCACCCCACTTGAGAAAGTCTCTCAGTGTATGCAAGACTGAAGGCAGCTTCGTGCTCTCATGGGGATCGTAGATAGCGAGAGGCGACAACAATATCCTGGATTCACTGTTGCAAAGATTCGTACCCAAAAATTTTCTTCCAGCTGGAAGCGTAAAAATACCTTCGCTCTCTCTTCTACATCGACATGTAGATAACGGCCAAGATTTCACTGTGACTTGGTATTATCTATACAACTTTTAACTTCAAAAATATATTACCAGTAAATCTTGCATTATAATCTCTACAAATTATTTCAATTTTTATACCATGATCTCCAGGGCCATGATGATAACAGGATTATTTACTAACTAAAAACATTTTATTATTTTTATTATTGTACACAAGTAAATGCTTATATTACATCATACTATTATATATAAAAACACCTGAGTGAAAATAGGAAAAACACCTGAGGGGTTTTATGAGTTTACACACATATCTTCAGAGGACGATATGTGTGTGCAAGCACATGCAAGCGCTCAGGTGTTTTTTCTGTTTTCACAATGGTATTTTTATATACTTGCAATCAAGCGTTTCACTGGGATTTATTCCCTTAATATATGTAAAGAAAAGTAGTTGAATCAATATATTCGAAATTAAATTTCTAGCACATATCGCATTTAGCATTTCTGATTAATATCACCCCTTGAAGACTTTCACTGCCAGTAGAAATAACTATCAAGAAACATGTGCAACACCTGCATATCTTAATCAGAGAGACGTTTCGCCTGCAGAGAAAAAAAATTCATTCTAACACAGCAACAGCAAGGAGTGGAAAGCGCCATAAATGCGTCGGAAAGAGATTCTTTACTGACAACATGTCGCCCACTCAGTGGACTTTCTCAAGTGACTTGAAAAAATCTACTGTGTGGGTGAAACGATGACATCAACAATAAATACACCCAAGGACAAGTTTCATTACGGAAAAGCATCAGCACTAAAGGTTTGAAGGCGACCCGACAATGCATTCCACAGTTATTATACAGAATTTGAAAAGAAGGCATCTACAGAGCCCCCAAAATCTCAGCCATTTTATAAGACTCATCAGCCACTGATGATTGGTGCTCCTTAGAGATGAGTTATTGCGTGCAGGAGGAACCGCTAAACCCGGAGGAGTTATGTAGCAGCTGGGGAATATACCATCGAAGGAAGGCGAGGATAACTCTAGTTCCTTTGATCAAAATTCCCCTCACCATCATTAACGCCCCATCATTAACGCACCATCATTAACGCACCATCAGTAACGCACCATCAGTAACGCACCATCAGTAACGCACCATCAGTAACGTACCATCAGTAACGCACCATCAGTAACGCACCATCAGTAACGCACCATCAGTAACGCACCATCAGTAACGCACCATCAGTAACGCACCATCAGTAACGCACCATCAGTAACGCACCATCAGTAACGCACCATCAGTAACGCACCATCATTAACGCACCATCATTAACGCAACATCAGTAACGCACTATCATTAACGCACCATCAGTAACGCACCATCAGTAACGCACCATCATTAACGCACCATCAGTAACGCACCGTCAGTAACGCACCATCATTAACGCACCATCATTAACGCAACATCAGTAACGCACTATCATTAACGCACCATCAGTAACGCACCATCATTAACGCACCATCAGTAACGCACCATCAGTAACGCACCATCATTAACGCACCATCAGTAACGCACCATCAGTAACGCACCATCAGTAACGCACCATCAGTAACGCACCATCAGTAACGTACCATCAGTAACGCACCATCAGTAACGCACCATCAGTAACGCACCATCAGTAACGCATCCAGTAACGTACCGTAACACCATCAGTAACGCACCATCAGTAACGTACCATCAGTACAGTAACACCATCAGTAACGCACCATCAGTAACGTGCACCATCGTAAGTAACGTACCATCAGTAACGTACCATCGTAACGCACCATCAGTAACGCACCATCGTAACATCTGTACCATCAGTAACGCACCTATCAGTAACGACCATCAGTAACGCACCATCAGTAACGTACCATCATCAGCACCATCAGTAACGCACCATCAGTAACACCATCAGTAACGCACATCAGTAACGCACCATCAGTAACGCCATACATCAGTAACGTACATCAGTAACGCATCAGTAACACCATCAGTAACGCACCATCAGTAACGCACCATCGTAACGCACCATCGTAACGTACCATCAGTAACGCACCATCGTAAGCACCATGGTAACGCAATTAACGCACCATCGCTCCATCAGAACACCATCTGTAACGTAACCATCAGTAACGCCAATCATCAGTAACGTCACCATCAGTAACGCAAATCAAGTAACGTACCATCAGTAACGCACCATCAGTAACGCACCATCAGTAACGCACCATCAGTAACGCACCATCAGTAACGCACCATCAGTAACGCACCATCAGTAACGTACCATCAGTAACGCACCATCAGTAACGCACCATCAGTAACGTACCATCTGTAACGTACCATCAGTAACGCACCATCAGTAACGCACCATCAGTAACGTACCATCTGTAACGTACCATCAGTAACGCACCATCAGTAACGCACCATCAGTAACGTACCATCAGTAACGCACCATCAGTAACGTACCATCAGTAAAGCACCATCAGTAACGTACCATCAGTAACGCACCATCAGTAACGTACCATCAGTAACGCACCATCAGTAACGTACCCGTCTTGAGAGGACATACTCAGTTATCTGCTATAATAATTCGACACATTTCGAGATTAAATGTAACATCTAGACGCTCTGTAAACATAACCAAACCTTTTAAGTAACATACACCAGTGCTGAAAAAAATATACCACGGGCGGGGTTCGAACCCGCGATCAGAGAGTCTCAGAACTCGAGATTTCGTGAGACATTGTTGAATGTTTAAAGCGTTTTGAACGAGGATTTCAAAAATTATTGTTTGGTAACCAATTTAGGGAACGGTTTAAAATATACTGCTCCACGAACCCTAATCTAGTAGTAGTTTAGGGGAGTTGAAATTTGAAGCCGATCAGATAAGGCGTTCTGTAGTTATGAATGAAAGGCTTGAAGGAACTTTGGGTGAGACAAGAACTCCGTAGCCAGTAATTTAAGGTTCACTGTACTTGTGAAAATTAAATATTCTAGAAAAACGCGAGTTTTTTTTTTTGCAGTTATAATCTATTTAAAAGTCTCTATAATCTCTCTCTCTCTCTCTCTCTCTCTCTCTCTCTCTCTCTCTCTCTCTCTCTCTCTCTCTCTCTCTCTCTCTCTCTCTCTCTCTCTCTCTTTCTCTCTCTCTCTCTCTCTCTCTCTCTCTCTCTCTCTCTCTCTCTCTGTACACAGGGTTTGACAAGGTTAGGATCCCTAGCTTTATTGACAAGCTATTTACAGGTTAAGGATTCCTAACTTTGTTGACAAGCTAGGCTGTTACCTACATCAGCTCATTTGAAAGCATTTTTATTGTTATGAGACATACAAGTAGGGAACAGGATGAAGTTGGAGCCATCTGTGGGCCAGCATTTTCATTTGATCAACTGACGTTATCTCGTTGACATCATTATGCTGAACAGAATGTGTTCCATACTCGAGTCATCCTGGGTATGTATGATCTCAGATGGATGATGTTCTGGAGAAGGGTACAGCCAGAGTGAAGTTGCTGCTTTCTGCCCGTCTTGTGGCATAAAAGCTTGTTTCGCGCTGTCCTCGAAGTGGATCCAAGTGTGGTATTTTGACAATATTGGCCTTGTACATAACAGTAAGGCCACCCACATCCCTCCTATGTTGAAGGCTCTGCTGAAATGACAGATCCATCCAGGATGGGTCCAGGCGAGAGATGAGACGCCTTGCTCTGTTCTCTACTCTGTCAAGCAGTCGCAGATGAGAGGGGGGACAGGCAAACCAAGAAAGTGGAGCATACTCAAGGTGTGAGCGTACTTGTGCCTCGTACAGTATCTTGCAACCCCTACTGTCAAGCAGATGCGAGATACGGCGAAGTGCTGTAAGCTTCCTGGCTGCCTTGTTTGCAAGATTTACAACATGGTTCTTCATGGTTAGTTTGGAGTCAAATTTCACCCCAAGGATATCAACTTCTTCCTCCGGGTGCCAACGTCCTCCCATTCCCATTCATCCTTACTACTGCACCAGCATTACCATCATGGTGCCTAGAGACGATCATCATTTGCGTTTTCTCAGGTGCAAATGTTACTTGCCATCTATTTCCCCAAGCTGATATAGCTCTCAGCTGGTGATTGATGATAGCTTAGAGCAGCTGGCATTTCTTCTCTTGGATAAGTGAATGTCAGTGTACAGTCGTCTGCATATGCATGTGATTCTGGGATGAGATGAAGAAGGTCGTTGAAGTAGACATTCCATAACAGTGGACCCAGCACACTTCCTTGTGGAACGCTTGCCCCAATAGGATGTCTTGCTTGATTCCGTTCCATTGAGGACTACACTTAGAGATCTACCATGAAGGTAATCACTGAGGAGACATAGCGTAGAGCCTGCAATTCCCAGTGCTTGAAGTTTTGCTAAGAGGCCCTGGTGCCACACCCTGGTCAGAAAGCGCCAGCAATGTCCAGTGCTACCACACAGCTGACTTTGGATTCATCCAGTGACTGGTGCCACTTAGTGGAGAGGTTTAACAACAGATCAGCAGCAGAGTAACCTTTCCTGAAGCCATATTGACGATCACAAAGTAGTAGTGGTAGTCAAAAAAATCTGTCATTTGTCTTGAGATTATTGTCTCAAGGATCTTACCAGTGATTGACAGGAGTGACACTGGTCTGTAGTTGCTGATTTCTGCTCTGCTCTTCTTTTTGTGAACAGGGACTACATTTGCCTCTTTCCATGGAGAGGGCCATTTGCACTGTACTAGGCAGTGCTGAAAGATGCAGTTAGAGGTGCTGCTAGCTGGTCTGCACATCTTCTCAACAATCTTGGGCTCAACTTGTCTGGGCCCTCAGCCTTTCTTGGTCAAGTGATTTAAGAAGGAAATGCACCTCCTCCTGCCTTATTGTCACCCCTGACAGTTTTGATACAGTTCTTGCAGCTAGCCAAGGAGGGTCCCTTGCTGGATCAGGAACTTGCATTTGGTAGCAAAGTGTTCAGCAAAGAGGTCCGCTTTCTCTTGACTACTAGTAGAGGTGGTCCCATCCTGTCGATTTAGAGGTGGAATAAGTTCATCAGGCAGATAACCTTGTCTGTCCTTGACCAGGGACCACCAGGTTTTGGAGCCTACCCTACCTGATGCTAACTTTCTTTTAGTGTCCAACTCCCATTTAGCAATGGCCCACTTTTGAACATCACCCATATGCCTACAGGCTTGCATGTGCAAGTTCTGTTATAGGTGGTAGGATGTCTCTTATACCTTCGCCATGCTTTGTACTCTTAGCAGTAGCAGCCTCTCTACAACGAAAGCCAAACCAAGGCTGATCTGTAGGCTTTGTCACATATTGCCGGTGAGGAATGTGTTCTTGTTGCAGATTAAGGATGTGTCCAGTGAAGGCTTTCACTTGGTTGTCAACATCCCCCTGGAGAAGAGCATTCCAGTCGGTGGTGGCGAGCTCAGAGCAAAGGGCTGGCCAATTACCTCTTCCCATAGCCAGGTTGTGCGTGTGGACTCCTCACCTCGTTCTGTTGGGATCTTAAGTGTGGTAAAAAACAGCCTTGTGGTCAGACGATCCAACGTACCCGAGGGGTTGACAAGTGACTATGCCTTCTGCCAGATCACTCACTACTGGGTCAAGGGAGGAGCCAGAGATATGAGTAGGGAAATCAACAAAGTTTCTCATGTCAAACACTGCAAGAAGGTCATCAAAGTCCCTCTGTATAAGGTGCTGGTTGAGGTCACCAACAATTATAATATGTTGACAGTTGTGTTGTAGCAGAAGGGAGTCAATATTTTCCATTAGGAAGTTGATAGGGTCTGCATGTTGCCACTGAGGTCTGTACATTGCACATGCTAGTACAGAGGTACTAGTGTTTATACAGAGCTTGAAGAACATCATTTCAAGATGTGTAGGGGTGGCAACATCTATGTGCTGGGCATGAACACTTTTAGAGAAGCACACAGCAACACCACCTCCTTGCCCTTGCCTGTCTCTTCTCATCCATGAGGTGTAGCCAGCAATTCTTGCAAAATTTTCTGGAGTCCTGTCATCCAAAAATGTTTCAACAACAGCTATCATGTCGGGACGTCGAGTGTTCACAAAGCTATGTGAGCTCTCCAACATTAGTAATGAAACCTCTAATGTTGGCCGACAGGATGCTGATAGACTGCTCCTCATGATGAAGTGGTCAGCTTGAGGTGGTGGGTGTGTAGGGAATGTAAGGTGCCTGCCCTTGAGAGGAGGTAGGGTACTGAGGCAGCTGCAGGGATGTAGGTCTATGGTCTTGATGTAAGGCCCAATCCCACCTGCTGGGCTGGGATAGGAGTAGCTGAGTGAGTGACGTGAGAGTGTTTACCAATTCAGAGATCCTGCTGGTTTGTTCTGAGAACAGGTTCTCTAAACAGGTGGCCCTGTCTGTCAAGTTCCTTTTTCTTCCGACACTGGTCCTCCTTATGTCCTTTCTTGTAGCAGTAGTTA